>NC_136483.1:107954198-108091698 GCF_053919585.1 Euprymna scolopes | reverse complement strand
TATAAATTATATATATATATATATATATATATATATATATAAACACATACACATATACATGCATATATACATCATTAATTACCATTCCCAAACCAAAAGATATATCTAATCGACGCTCATAAATTTTTATTGATTTTTATGAAGAACGTCTTACATCTGTTTCATTTAATAGCTGAAGACCATTAAACAACTCATCAGATATAAAAGTACGTTCCTCAAAAATCATTGTGACGGCATATATATATATATAAATCCCCGAAACAGTGTTTCATGGTAAACAATTGATGATCCCTTAAAGATAAATTATTAGTAGTAATATAGTGAATTTGAGAGAGGAAGTTGATGCAGTGATTGCAGGTGATTAAATAACTTACTGACTAAATAGTTTTCTAACGAATGATAATTTTTTTTGTATAGTTTTAAAGGTTATTGCATTAAAAATAGCTACTATATTAATAAAATAAAGTTGCTTTTATTTTTTTTTTCAATAGGACATCATAGATAAACACAGGTTTTACCCATAATTCTAATATAGTTTTTATTCAGCACTTCCTTTTAACACCTGGTGATTATTCACGGAAATTAAGTCGCTTTAGTTGACTTGTATAATTTCTTACATTAATTTCGACCAAACTAACTCTTCCAAACAAATCATAGTTCGAGGGAGTAGAAATATATTTTATTCAGTCATAAAAATCTTCTTACATTCTCCCATTATTCAATGGGAAAGTTGCTTCCTCAGATATACAGTTGATTTTATATGCTAGCCGTTTCTGATTGTGCAATGATAAAACTTCTGAAATCACTAGCGATGTTAGGTTGTATAAAAATGTTAACTTTGGTCAAAATCGGACTTCCTTCTTAAAACGGATTTTTTTTAATGATCGATTTTCGATATTTATCAGAAAAATTCCCACACAGAATCTACGTAAGAACAGTACAAGACACATGAAGTATATTCGTATGAAATTAAAAAAAAAATCAGCCGAACTGTTTTGGAGTCCATAGGGAACTCTTTCTCATTCTCTCTCACACGAACACACACAATCCTTTTTATATAATGATAGATTTATAAACAACAAGAGTTCAATGTCCAAGGAGTGTTCTTGAGGAAAAGAGTTGCTTTTCGTGTAAGGAGAATCGACTGGCTGGTTTTTAACGAAGTATCGACCTTGTTATATCGACCCTGTTATATCATTTAATGCCATTAAAGGTTATTTATTCTAGATTCTTATGTGTAGGGTTTTGCATAAGTATTGGGTTGTATGTTTTTTTTTGTATTTATTTTTTACGGTTTTTAAATGTAGGGATATTTGAGACGTAAGTACAGAGAATTTTTCTTGTAAAATCTTGTAACTATCAGAAAATTGAATGTCTATTGTCTACGTGGCCTTTATTAAGCAGATGTTTCATCTATATATATATAAAAAGCGAAAATGTGTGTATGTATGTATGTATGTATGTATGTATGTATGTTCGCTTTTTGTGTATGTCTGCAAAAGGCTTTTTTCGTCGGCCTTCTCGCTCGGCTCGCTTCTTAAAACTTTTTATATCACGTCTAAATGATAATATCTTAAGAAGGGGGTCGCGTGTGTATTTAGTTTGTCTGACTTTCACGCTCTATTTTTTCAATCGCCGCGTGTTTCTTTCGCTTTTCAGTATAAAACAAGCGAAAACTGACTTGCAGCCGCGTCATGTTTCAAGGTCAAACATCACGCGACTTAAGTTTCTCGCACCTGTCAATTTCACTTTATAAACGTTGGTGGCCGAGATGGTTAGGTCCCAGGTTTTTTTTCCATTTTGTTTCCACCTCCACGTCAAAGGTTCGGGGTTTAAGCCTACTAAAACTTTTTTTTTCTCTTACACCTCCAAAACCCGGCCAACGTTTTTTTTTTAAAATAGGGTTGTTTTGATCACCCCCCCCCCCAACACACACACACACACACACACACACACACACACACACACACACACACACACACACACACACACACACACACACACACACACACACACACCCGGGGCCACGCAGGGTACTCCCCGCTAGTATTATCTATTTCGTAGTATTTTATCTGATTTGTCGGAAGTCTTTATAGTCAATGAATATGTATTCAACGGTGAAGTGTATAGAAGAAATTGAATGCATACGTTTGATTCGATTGTCGCTACGCGTAGTTACGTATGTTATAGGCAGTAAGATATGTATACATTAGCGTGCTTGTTTTGTTAGTGAGAGAATGTGCGTACTAACTTATGTGCGAGAGTGAGCGTTTAACAGCGTGTCTATGCTAGCATTGTTTAATAGTCTGTGAAAATATTTCATTGCGTCTGTAAGCGCCCTTTGGCCAGGTGTCGGAATTAGCTTTTAAGAACGCACACACGAGTATCGAATAGAGACGAAAAATACTAGGCAAAAGAGTGTTCTGTTTACAATGTGAATATTGACATCCTTTCGGGTGTATTGTAATATACACCCGTGTGTTCTCTCTAGAAGAACAAGAAAGAAGAAAATACCTTCTGTATTAGGGTATTTCATATTACGCGCTGGAATTCTCTGGTTATGAGAGCGAATCTGATTGAGGATTTTGTCAAATCAAGAGTCTATACGTAAATATAACATTCCTGTTGTTGTTGTTGTTGTTGTTGTTGTTACCAATGCTGACCCAGCAGGTCGCGTACCATTCAGTTAATTTTAAAATTGAAACCCTCCATTAATCTTACAGCATTTTCTTTTTACAAATTCACGAAAATCAAGTGATCAGACCAAATAACAATGACATAATTTTCGTAGAATTTTATCCAAGAAAAGTGATGTGCAATATTGCTACAAGGCTTTGTCTTATATGTAAAGCAAAGACGAGAATTCCATATATGCTTGACCGAAATAGCTTTAATAACAAAACCTATATAAAACATCTTTTTTGTCATTGATCCAGGTTAACTGTTACTATCTGCTTTATATATATATATATATATATATATATATATATATATATATATATATATATATATATATATATATATATATATAAATTCTCTTCGTAAATTAAAGGATTGGCATAAGTAAAAGCTGACATAAATAAAAGATAAAATATAATTGAATAAACATATTTTCTCATATATATATATATATATATATATATATATATATATATATATATATATATATATATATACATACAGACACACACACAGGCACACACACAGACACACAGACACACACACACATACATATATATATATATATATATATATATATATATATATATATGAACAAATGATTAATAAAACATGTTAACAGACATTTTGAAAAAGAGTTAAAAACATATTTAATTTAAAAAAGGAAGCACAAGATAAGTGGATAGTCCTTAATCCGCGGAGTTTCGAAGAAATACTCTCCTTCTCATCAGAGGGTAGGAATTAGCAAAATGCGGTATCGGATTTTGCATGTAAAAGTATTTAATGAAACTACAGGTCTAACTTGCTTAAAAAAAGGGTGAGGTAAGGGGAATAGGAGGTAAAAGAAAAATGATAAAAGGATTTCACATGAATGGATAGTCCGGTGAAGGGTAAAAAATCCAAGAATGGTAAAATCCAAAACGGCTGAATTAAAAATTTCCAATCCAATGGGTAAATTCCAAATGGCCCAAAATAATCCAAAAGGCAGAGTTCCTTGGAAAAAATCGCAAATGGAATGAATTCCAAATCATTAAAAGAAAAAGCACTGGAGAGAATATTTAAAAACACGTCTGTCAAGGCTGGAGGAATCAAGTAAATATATATATATCAAGTAAGTATATATCTATATATATATATATATATATATATATATATATATATATATATATATATATATATACTTAAGTAAGTATGTATATATATACATATACTATATATATATATATATATATATATATATATGTATTATTTGAGAAGGAAAACCTAGAATTAATAAAATAGTAATCAACGTTTCGTCCGTATTTCAGGGGACATCATCAGGATTCCGTAGGAAAAAATGTAGAAAAAAACGATTACAGACCACATACGAGTGAAAAAAAGAAAAATCCTAAAGTCCTTCCCATTTTGGACAGATTCTATAAATGTGCGTGTGAAAAGCTTGGATTATTCTTTGCATATACATACACATTAAAACGATTATTCATATACATATGTACATGCACATTTACTTTTTTTTATCTTATTTATTTTGTTGAAATTATATGAGGAGTGGCAGTTAAGAACGAAATAAATAAGATAAAAAAAGTAGCGTCAGTCATCGCTTGTATTTATATTTTATTTTTACTCGTGTATATATATATATATATATATATATATATATATATATATATGTGTGTGTGTGTGTGTGTATGTGTGTGTGTGTGTAATTAAATAATACTTCTTTTTTTATTATACCTAAAGATACTAGTTTCATGTTTATGCATTTATCAGTGTAGGATGACAATTTCTGCCGGTTGGGAGATTCGAACTCCACCCGGAAGACATCTTTGACTTCATTTGCTAAGCCTTTAGCTCCGGACCACCAAACAATTGCCACGAGAATTAATAATCAATAAACGTTCAATTCGAGCTCAGACATCAGACAATCCAGAGCGTTCAATCGACAGAAGTCGTGAAAAGACAGAAGTCGTGAAAACAAATTCCTGATGAACCGCCCCCCCCTAAGTAATGACACCTTATCAATTCTCCAATACTATTACTACACTATCCCATTGATTACTGTACACACAATAACCATTATCCCCGAGTGGCCATTGGGCCTTGATAAGTGGTGAACTCCATGTAAAAAAAACAAACAAACAAACAAACGCTAGTAGAATGCCTCTTTCCAGATAGTGCCCTCCTAAAGGGCCTTGATAATTATAATTAAATAATTTTTATTTTTTATATGTATTCATTAGAATTCATATCGATTTTTATATTTAATCGAATCATCTGTTTTGAGTTTCATTATTAAGATGAACATAAGAGTTGCAGGACAATACCCATTCATTCGCAAGTTCTTTTCATGCATAGTGAAAATATTTCCATAAAACAATGTGATTCGGACTTGGCACATCCAAGTTGTCATACAGTGTCGTTAACAACTTAGCCGCTATCCCTTCTTATAAAGACATAAAAAAAAAGAAATATGAATAGCCAATGTGTCGTATTGCATCGTGCGTTCAGCCACTTCATATGAATCACTAGCAGTATCAGAATTTTGGGGGAATTTTCAGCCGAGTCGCCATTTTGAATAGACACCTATATTTCTATCAGATTTTAATAATATGAAAACGTAATTTAAACCCGTAAATTTTATTTCAATAAAACGAGCAAAGACCAAATTTTAATATCATAAAAGCTTTAATAGAGAAATAAAAAAATTTTATTTATTTTTCCTTCGATTTCTTCACTTAACATTACACGGATTGTCGATTAACATATTACTTGAATCTTACGATAATTATTTTAACGGCAAAATAAAGAACTTACCTGGTTAATGAGTAAGATATGCTTTCTTTTAATCTTCCTGTATGAGAATTTATTCATATTTATGTATTATAATCCATGTATTTTTTAAATGGAAGGATTTTTCCAACACACATCGCGACAACGCGTGTCTTTCAAGAAAGTTGTAAAGACACCGGAAGTGAAAATTATAACTTACTTATGTACGGAAGCCTATAAGTGTAAAAAAAAAACACTAATTCAGAAACCTTACTAATCTCGATATTGGATTATATTCCTTCAAATTTTCCACTTTTAAAGGTTTTCGGAGGCGCTGAAAACGGAAATAACCATTTATATATACGGCAAACGAAACTAGTAGTTTCCAAGATAAAAAATTTTACAAATGGTCACAAAGTGGGGGGTCACTTTTCTATAATGATGTGACGTCAAATGGGCACCCACTTTATGGCCAATATTGCAATGAACAGATTTGGCCGTAATTTTAAAGGAATTTTCGAGGGTGGCTTCATATTGACCCTATATGAATAAAGGGAGATAACTTGTCCTTTTTTTTTAATTTTTGCGCCTTTACGCTATCGTACATGAAAACTGGGATTTTCATTTTTGGATTTACACGGATTACGAAATGACGAAGTTATGCAATGTTATTTTTTTTTTTAATATCTTAAATAAATACCTGAATTTTTTATTTATTATACTATAAATCTGCATTATCGGGTTTCGTCTTTTTTTTTATATCGAAAAAAAGGAAACCAGGAATTAAATATAAAAATATACACTGACCGACCATTAATGACTGGAAAATTCTAAACAAAAATTAAGCTTCCACGTAAAAAAAAAACCCCCAAAAAAAACACGTGGTTATCGAAAAAAGAAGGATTTACATTTTGGATTTTACCGGTAAATTTACAGATAAGTGATATTTTTTTGTTGTTTTAAATTTGAGTATTTTATTTATTGATGTTTTATCTTCAATTTGTGATATATAAAACGTGCCAACCAAAATTAATTATTAAAATTCTCATAGACATTCCAAAATTTATAAAACAACGTTTGTCTAAAATATTATATTTAGTTTATCGAAAAGAGCATAAAATTTTACATTCACCCTGAAAAAAACGTAACAATTGAACGAATAGGAAAATTTCGATAGATTTTTAAAGTTTAAAAATTGAAAAATATTCATCTCATAAAAATAAGTTGATTTCATTACGTAACAAAATGGCTCCCAGAGCGCACGCACGCACTTTGTAAACACTGTTTTTTAAACAATGAAAAATAATATTTCTATTATTTTTTAAACAACTTAAATAGTTTATTTTGGAAGCATATTCTATAAAGAAAATAAATAACCCACTTTAGAAAGAGAAATTACGAGTTTTCTATATTTTATTCGCAGTTTTCTGTTAGGGGTGTCAAAAATTCCCCCAAAATTCTGATACTGCTAATGAATCACTATTGGACTAACGAATGAACGCTCAAAACAATAACAATGTAAAGCGTTTTTTTGATTGAAAAAATAATACAAAAACTATACACTTTTTCGAGTATGTTATTTTAGAGACATCTTGCATAATATTAATATTAGACTATTTTATTCAAAAAGAGTCCTATAAATATGGGGAGTATTAACTCCAGGAAATTCCCCCTGAAGGATCACTGATCGGGTATCAACTCCTCATGAGTGCGTGCGTGCGTGCATGCGTGCGTGCGTGCGTGCGTGAGTGCGTGCGTGCGTGCGTGCGTAAGTAAGTAACTAAGTAAGTAAGCAAGAAAGCAATAATAATAATAATAATAATAATAATAATAATAATAATAATAATAAAATTAATAATAATTATAATATTAATAATAATAATATTAATAATAATATTAAAAAATATTAATAATAATAATAATATCAATAATGATATTAATAATAATAATATTAATAATACTAATAATAATATTAATACTAATAGAAAAATAATAATATTAATAATAATAATCATAATATTAACATTAATAATATTAATAATAATAATATAAGTAATAATAATATTAATAATAATAATATTAATAATACAAATATTAATAATAATATTAATAATACAAATAATATTAACATTAATAATAATATAATAATGATATTAAAATAATAATAATAATATTAGTAATAATAATATCAGTAATAATAATTGTACTAATAATAATATTGATGACAATATTATTATTAATAATAATAATTATGATAATATTATAATAAATAATAATAATATTAATAATAATTACAATATTAATAATAATAATATTTACATATATAATAATATAAATAATATTAATTTTAATAATATTAATAATAATAATATTAACAATAATATCAATTATAATATTAATAGTAATAATATTGATAAATATAATAATATCAATAATGATATTAATAATAATAATATTAATAATACTAATAATAATATTAATACTAATAGAAAAATAATAATATTAATAATAATAATCATAATATTAACATTAATAATATTAATAATAATAATAATATAAGTAATAATAATATTAATAATAATAATATTAATAATACAAATATTAATAATAATATTAATAATACAAATAATATTAACATTAATAATAATATAATAATGATATTAAAATAATAATAATAATATTAGTAATAATAATATCAGTAATAATAATTGTACTAATAATAATATTGATGACAATATTATTATTAATAATAATAATTATGATAATATTATAATAATTAATAATAATATTAATAATAATTACAATATTAATAATAATAATATTTACATATATAATAATATAAATAATATTAATTTTAATAATATTAATAATAATAATATTAACAATAATATCAATTATAATATTAATAGTAATAATATTGATAAATATAATAATATCAATAATAATAATAATATTAATAATAATAATAATCTTGTTAATAATAATAATAATATTATTAATACTAATTTTATTAATAATAATATTAATAATAATAATAATCTTATTATCAATAATAATATTATTAATAATAATATTATTAATAAAAATATTAAAAACAATGTTATTATTATTAATAATAATATTAAAAATAATATTAATAATAATATTAATAATAATAATAATAATATTAAAAATAATATTAATAATATTAATAATGATAATATTAATAATAATATTAATAACATTAATATTAATAATAATAATATCAATAATAATAATATTAATAATAATAATATTAATAATATTTATAATGATAATAATAATTATAATAACATTCTTAATAATAATATTAATAATAATAATAATATTATTCTTAATAATCATATTAATAAGATTTATGATATTAACAACAATAATAATAATATTAATATTAATAATAATAATGATAATAATAATATTAATAATAATAATATTGATAATGATAATATTAATAATAATAATATTAATGTTAATAATAATAATTATATTAATAATATAAATAATTATAATAATAATATAAATAACAATAATATTAATAATAATATCATCAATAATAATAATATAAATAATAATATAAATAATAATAATAATATTAATAATAAAATGTATAATACCAATAATAATAATATTAATAATAATAATAATAATAATAATATTAATAATGATAATATTAATAATAATACTATTAATAATAATAATAATATAAATAATAACAATATTAATAATAACTATCTAAAGAAAAATAGAATTAATTGTATTAATAATAATAATAATAATAATAATATTAATAATAATAATATTAATAATAATATAATTATTAATAATAATATTATTATTCTTAATCATATTATAATAATAATATTAATAATAATGATAATATTATTAATAATAATAATATAAATAATAATAATAATAATTTTAATAATAATATTAATAATAACAATATGAATAATAATATTAATAATAATGACACTGGCAAGAAAAATATTATTGAATAATAATAATAATAATAATAATAATAATAATAATAATAATAATAATAATAATAATAATAATAATAATAATAAAAATAAAAAATATTAAAAAAACCCTGAGATATCTCGATCAGAAGACCAGGAAACTCATGACCATGCAAAATGTACTACACACAAAGAACGATATTGACCGACTCTACGTGAAAAGGAAAGACGGCGGGAGAGGACTGGTTTGTATAGAAGACTGTGTGAATGATACAAAAAAGAAATATAAAAATACATAATGCAAAACACTGAAAGGATAATTGTGGCAGCGAGAGACACTGAAAAAGCAAAGATTGACAAAACACAAGAAAACAGTAAATGCAGACTCCGTGGACAAAGATACGAAACGATAAACTATATAATAAGTGAATGTAGCAAACTGGCCCAAAAGAAACGACACGACCAAGTGGGAAGGGCAGTACACTGGGAATTATGCAAACAACTGCATCTCAAACGCACAGACAAATGGTACAAGTCGGCAACATTACTTGAAAACGAGAATCACAAAATCCTATGGGGGATAGACATACAAACAGATTAACCATCCAAGCAAGAAGACCGGATGTCGTAATAATTAACAAGAAAGAAAAGTCCTGTCAAATTATAGACTTTGCTGTTCCAGCTGACCACAGGGTGAATATCAAAGAAAATGAGAAACAGAGCAAATACACAGAGCGTGCCAGAGAGTTAAAAAGGATTTGGATGATGAAGAAAATAAAGATAATATCTATAATAGTAGGAGTACTAGGAACAATTCAGAAAAATTTTGAAAAAAGAATGGTAGAAATTGGAATCAAAGGGATGTCTGGAAAGATACAACGAATAGCAATAATAAGAACAGCTGGAATATTAAGGAAAACCCTTGAATGCGGAGATTAATACACATGAGCCACATGTACGTGCCAGACAAACTGCTGCAGAGGCAAAACATGAAGCGTTACCTGGAACCAAGAACATTGGAGCTGCATATCTACAAGTTCTCTATCTCCTCCCCCCATTGCCCTATCACCAACCACCCAAAAGAGTGATGCCAAATAGTTGAGAAGGATCAAGGAGGATGGAAAGGTCGAGGAGAGACCGCTGACCAGACCTCCGATGGACAAGTGCGAAAAGAACTAGGACCTTGGAGAGGCTTATTGTCACTCAAATTCCAGTGGATACGAATGGCCGCAGACAGCGAGAAATCAATGGTAAGCGGCTGTTGCGATAAGACAAATTTATTTGCAAATGTTATCAAAAGATCTGGAAATCTGGGGAGACTTCTTATCACTCAGCTTTCAGGGAACACCACAGACTGTTTTTAAGGAGATATCTTTGTCTTTGATGACCTGTGTGAAAACTCCTTGTGAGCCAATAATAATAATAATAATAATAATAATAATAATAATAATAATAATAATAATAATAATAAATTAAATAAGTGTTGACTGTTAATAATCTAAACGATATTTTAAATGAACCCGGGGCAATAATAACGCACTATCTCGAAGATTGATTCATATAAAAAAGCTAAACCCTGCATAATTAATGTATTTTGGCTAGGTTCAAAGTGTAGTATTCGTATACTACATCTCACCTTTTCTGTCTTCGGTTAGTGAAGGAGAACCCATAAATACTTGGCAATATATATATTAGATTAAAGTGAGAGAAATTGCATCTTATGCATCTTACAAATGTCTACTTTCAAATTTGTTTAAAAAAAACGGCACAAATACTGTTTTATTTAATTTGAAGTTTCTCTGTTTTTAATTTGTTGTTAATTTTAAAATTTGAAGTTGATGTTTTTTAATTTGAAGTTCATCTTGTTTGATTTGAAACTTAATTTTTCATTTGACGTTGAAGGACATATGAAAATTCACGTACAATGTTAAATTTGAGACGCAATAAAAAATATAAAACACACAAAATATCCAATTACTTTAAAGAAAACTGATATTTGTTTTGATTAATGGCAAAAACGATTTTTTTAAGATAAAATTTAAATACGTTTTTGTAGTTTGCTTTTATGTTGTTGAATATTCGACTACTCCCATTCCGCCACTCACAAGAACACACCGGACACACCTGGCCAGAGTATAGCGATTCTTCTTCTTCTTCTTCTTCTTCTTCTTCTTCTTCTTCTTCTTCTTCTTCTTCTTCTTCTTCTTCTTCTTCTTCTTCTTCTTCAACAACAACAACAACAACGACGACGACGACGACGACGACGACGACGGCAGCAGCAGCAGCAGCAGCAGCTGTTGCGATATTACAAATTTATTTCTTAAAACTATCGAAAAAGGTGGAGAGTACTAGAAATCTGGAGAAACTTGTTATCAGTCAGCTTGCAGGGAACACCACAGGCTGTTTTCAAGGAGAGATCTTTGATGACCTGTCTGAAAGCTTCTTGTGAGCCAATAATAATAATAATAATAATAATAATAATAATAATAATAATAATAATAAGAAGAAGAAGAAGAAGAAGAAGAAGAAGAAGAAAAAGAACAATACCAAAAAACTTTGAAAAGAGAATGGGAGAGATTAGAATCAGAGGGATGGCAAAGAAAATACAACGAATTTCAATAATGAAAACTACAGCAAGAAATCAACGGCAAGTGATTGTTACGATGGCGCAAATTCATTCGCAAATGTTGTCGAAAGAGGTGAGGATTACTGGAAATCTGGTGAGACTTGTTGTCACCCAGACTCCACGGATCACCACCGGTCTTTGTCAGTGAGCAGTCTCTGATGATGATTTGTGTAAGAACTTTTAGTGAGTGAAATAATAATGAGGAGAAGGTGGGGGGGGAGGAGGAGGATAGAAAGACTGAAGAGAGAGAGAACACCAACCAGATATCTGCTGGAAGGATACGGAGAGTACTGGGATCTTGGAGAGGTTTATTATCACCCAAATCTCAAAGAAGACCAACAGTCGTTGCCAGCAAAGAAATTAATGGTAAGCGAGTGTTGCGATAACGGAAAACCATTAATCGAAAGAGGTTGAGAATGTTGAGAAAATCTGGGAAGACTTATTGTCACTCAGACTCCATGGAACACCACTGAATTTTGACGGTGAACAATCACTGATGATAACCTGCGCGAGTACTCCTAGCAAGTAAATAATAATGATATGCAATTATAAACGGATAAGCTCATCCAATAGATGTGATAATATTCAACAAGAAAGAAATGTTAAATCGTACATTACGTCATCAAGGCCGTTCATAAGTTGAAGACCAAGGAGGTATAAAAACGAAACAAATACTGAAACTTGCCAGAGAGCTGACAAGAATATGGGACATGAAGAAAATTACTGTGGTACGAATAATAATAGAAATATTAAAAACAGTCCTTAGAATCATTGAAAAAAAAACTAGGAGAAATTGGAATCAAAGGACAGATTAAACAAATCAATTGAACGCACTGATAAAACACACACACACACACACACACACACACACACACACACACACACACACACACACACACACACACACACACACGGAAAGCATTCAAGTGCGGAAACCAACGCATACGTAAAGCCAACCAAGCATTCTGAAGTTAAGAGAAATCACCTGGACATAGCCACGAAAGATCATCTGAACAGAGAAACGGAATCGTTACTGATAGCTGCATAGAACAACACACGAAAATATATATTAGATACTAAAGCTAAGAAAGACAAAACCCAAGAAACCAGTAAATGTAGACTCTGTTGACAAAAAGATGAAACGGTGAACCACATAACAAGTGAATTCAGTAAAATAGCACCAAAAGAATATCAAAAAGAAGTGTATGGGAAAAGCATATCACTGGGAACTATGCAAACGTCTCCATTTTTAGCATACTAATAAATGGCACAGACAAAAACCAGAGACATTGTTGGAAAATCATGAACACAAAGTCTTCTAGGACATCGAGATATAAACAAAATTATCCAAGCACAGAGACAGGAAGTGATAACTGTTACTCGTAACGTGAAGGAAAACCGTCAAATTGTAGATTTTGTCGTATCAGATTTTCACAGAATGATAGTCAAAGCAGCAGAAAAACAAACTTGACCGAAAACTAAAAGAAATATGGAAGATGAAAAAAAATAACCATGATACCAATAATTGTAGAAACACTTGATACAATTCCGGAAAAACTAGGAAACCAATTAGGAAAAATTGGAATAAAAGGGAAGATTGAGACCATGCAACGAACGGCAATGATGGAAACAACCAAATCTTAAAAATGCCTTGAATACGGAAATTATCCGACGAGCACGAATCTAACACAGACAATTTTAAATGCAAAAGTAGTCAAACATAATAATAAATAAGTGAAGCATGCATGCCCCGGGAGTGCACCTATGAACAAGACATCAAAAATGACTAAGTTCAACATTCCCCACCCCCATGTAGCCCCAAAAGTCCCCAGGGGACGTCAAATCCTAGTGAAAATGAATAAACGGTGCAGTTTTAGGCCTTAACATATGTTAATTTGAGTTCTACACCATGCAAAAAAAAAAAAAGAAATGACTAAATCCATCATTTGCTCCCCGCCATTTAGCCCCCAAAGTCCCCAAGGCCTTAACATATTTAAATTTGAGCTCAGCACCATGCAAAACTGCTAAATAGACATACACAGAAAATTTTGGACAAATATGGTAAAATAGTCCCCAAAAAGAGTTATCGCGAAGTATATACAAACAAAGTTATATAGAAATCAATTAGTTACAACTTTTCAGAAAGTTTTATCCAAGGTATCATTTTTTTTTTAAATAGACACAAGCGTCAATTTTAACCATTTTAATCCAAAAGGGGCAACCAGAGTTTTCCCGGAAAATCCGTTCTGTTACTTTTTACTCATACCATGTTTAATGTTTGTGCAAAATTTCAAAAAATTCCAAGGCGTAGTTATTGAGAAAAGTGCGGACAGACAACCGGATGAACGGACAATGACTAGATCTTTTTCGTACAACTTGTATCGAGCTATGTTCATCTTTCGTTCTGTCTCTGCTGGGATCGTCCGACCACTCGGTTGTCTCAGTTAAGATAAAAACAAAATGTAATAAATCCTTCGATATATCTCTCCATAGTACAGTATATCCATACTCTATAGCTGATTGGGATATATTTCGTACATTTATATAAGATATTAAAGAGAATTGCTTCCCAATACCCTGGATACCTCAGTATGCTCGTATTCAAAAATTCAGGTGATCGGTCATCTTCCTCTTAATCCAGACCAATCAGTCTCCTGTGCATCATGAGTCAGTTGCTTGAATCTGTCTTAAATAGAGAAGTAGTCAACCACCTCAGCAGAAATAACCTCTTTAGTGATATGCAATATGGTGTCCGTTCTGCTAGATTTACAGCAATTGTGCTAACAGTTATATCTCATAGGATTAGCGAATCTCTCGACGAAGGCTTCCTTTCTAGGGCAATTGCTCTTGACATATCAAAGGCCTTTGATAGGGTACGACATAAAGGTCTACTCCACAAAATCTCCAGCAGAAGCATTGTGTGGGATAGGTATGTAGTAAAGATTTAGAAATGCTATCACATTGCGAGGAATGAAATATAGTCGTTGTTGGTAGACGAGAACAAGTGGCGATTTACAAATCAATAAGTACATACATATAGGTTTATATATACATATATTTATTCAGTTGTATTGGTAAAATGTCTTACTTGTTATGTCTGCGACAATATCCAGTATTAATTTCGGAAAAAAATTCCCTTTTCAAATGGTAGGCGTAACAGATCGATTCAAAGCATGCTAGATGATGGAGCGGAAGTTGGATAGCTGTGTGGGATATAAACATATATGTATGTACTTATTGATTTGTAAATCGCCACTTGTTCTCGTCTACTTTTACTTAGAACGACTATATCTCATTCCTCGCATTGTGACAGCCTTCTAAATCTTTACTATATATATATATATATATATATGTGTGTGTGTGTGTGTGTGTGTATATATATGTATCTATCGTATATTTATGTACTTATATACATACGACTTATTCCTGAACTAATTCACCAATCATTATGAATTTGTGAACACAACTGATAGGTCTAAGCAGTCTTAATATGGAGTATATATCTTGTTAAATTAGTTTTATACAAAGGGGTTGAAAACTGGAAGAGGAGGAAGAGGAGCAGGAACCTTTTGTGAAAATTCAGATATCTTTAAACGTTGTGAAATTTTAACAATATATATTAGATAGCAATTAATATTCCCCATTCAGTTTATTTGGAGTAATTTTAAATGGATAGATAATATAAGTACAACCACCCATATAAAAATATAAAAGTTTGCATAAAATATAATTCACTCATTAGACACTGATTAAGCAAGATTCCCTTAATTTAAATTTCTTTTGAAGACCCTTTAATCTTAAGTCTGAAATTTTAGATATTTTCTAAAATGTAAATTATGTAATGAATTTGAATCAAAATTAAAGTAAAGATTCTAGACATAGGGTTTATTATCATAATATCTTTATTTTAATCTTTGTAAAGGAATATAAAAGTAGCGCAAAACTGTCTTTGACGGGTATTCTTCTAGTTTACAATAATATACCCTACTCCGATATTTGTTTATTCTTTCAGACTTAGACGTCCTGACTAAGAAATCACGATTGATTCGAACAGAACTATATTTTCACGTCTAACACATCGGTTCACGTTAGATCACAAAAATTAAGCAACTTTAAACCTTGTCAATACTAAAATGGGTGACCATTTGGAAATACCAGGTCTTGTATGTGCTCCTAGCTAATCTTTATTTCCAGTCGTCCTAGATTTTTCCCTGCCACTGGAATAAAGCAGTGTCGATTCAGAAAAAATGTGTGAGGTGAAGATTGCGCGACCCCTGCATCACAATGATTTTTTTTAACCCATCCAGAGTATTTTCTTTTAAGGAGCAAAACAGTTTATGTTCTTCTGACCTTGTGTCACATACAGTCCTTGTGGGAGGGCAGGTAAATCGCTTCTTCAGAGATGTGTATTTTTTTTAATTCGTTAACTTCATGGTCAGATATATTTTTAACGTCATCAATGTTTTCGTTCCTTTAATGTTTATTATTTTTTAAGCTTTCAAGCCATCGTTTATGAACAAAATGCTACACCCGAATACACTCGAAATGCTGTCAGTTGCACATTTTCTGAGATAATGCCTTTAACTCTCTCTGACATTTCTGGTTGCCAAATCTAGATGTAAGAGTGGCACTAAAAGATATAGGATGTCTAAAAAGTTACTGAAGAGGTAAGAATATCATTTTACCATTAATTATTATTCTTTTCTTTCTTCCAGATATTTTACAGATAATATTTTGAAAATTAATTATGGATGAGTATAACATTGAATAACGTACGCAAGTTGTGAAATTGTTTTACCAAAATCAGGGGTCAATTGTTTTGGCGACATTATTTCTTGCTATGACAATGTCAAACTGCCACCACGTTCCCCAAACTTGACTAGCTCCGACTTTTTCTTGTGGGGATATCTATGTTAACAAACCCCAAACCCTACAAGAATTGAAGGAATACATCAGGAAGGAAATAAGGGAGTTAAATCGCATTCCAGAGATTCTGTAATCTGTCATGAATAATGTTTGGGAAAGAGCACAAATATACGAAGCTAACAATGGAAACCATTTAAAAGAATCATTTTTTATAAATAAAGATTGTTTAAATTTTGCATTTAAAAACCATTCATAATGTCTTAGTCAGATTGTGTTGAAATTACAGAAAGATATCATCAAAAATAAAGAATCTATTTAAGTTCAAAATCCTTCAGTCACTTTTTGGACACCCATACGAACAGTCGATGAGCTTGGTTCTTGAAATCACCAAGAATTAGTGGGTAGCACGAGAAGACCGATTGTCTTGGGTTTAATGTTTATCTGCTTTAATTAGAGTTGAGATGATTAATCAGAATCGGTATCGGAAACAGAAGAATTTGAACCTAATTTCCAATTGCAAAAAACATTCATTAATTTTTTTCTGGTACTAATGATAGCATGATAAAATTTATTGATTCGAAACTACAAGTAAAACTAAAATTCATAGATTTTGTTAAAAATGACACCAGAAAATGGTAAAATGAAATGGCACAGGTAAAATAGCACAAATGAATAAGTAAGAACTATGGAACAAGTAAAAAATATATAGATGAAAATCTCGCAATGAGTTCATAAAAATCTTCGATATGATACATGAAAGGGATACATTAAGAAGTTTTTCAAATTAAAAAGAAATTTATATCTACACTTAAAAGTAGATGAGTAACAATCCGCTCTTCAAAAAATATTATCCTACCTTTTAGTCGCTTTCAGAATTGGATTCGGTAATAGTATCGGAATCGGGAATTTAGAACAGAATCGGTAATTGTATCAGAATCGGGAACAATCTTGGAATCATCCCATCACTAGTTTTTAGCTCTATTTAAATTACTTAATGCTGAAACAAGATGCCATTTTTTTACGATTAATTGAATGCAAGGTGCTCCTTTACACAAAGATGGGAGATATCCCTAATTCAAAGGTTTCCCCAATGTTCAAGTAAAAATAAAAATAAAATTTCCTTAGGCTCTCCGTGTTCCTTTAAACTACACCTGATGATGAGGAATCAATTTAGGAGATTTGGAAAACGTTACTTCTTTATTTACCATTATCCTCCAAGTCCACCCTGTGACAGCTTCATATATAGGTAAAGTAGGATTTGTTTGTGGTATAACATGAAATTGTATTCAGTTATGTAGCCCAATCTGTGAATTTTGGTGAGTACGTACACCTTTCGTCAGCATTACTCCCATATTATTCTAAGTTGGATTAGAATAGTAATATCTTTCAAGGTCTTGTTCTATATTGGGCCCCCACGCCAGTAAGTAGCGATTATGTTAACTAGTATACATATTTCCGAGAGTCATATTAGTACGTGTACATCTGCAGGTAGCGTTATTGAAGCGGTGGTCAAACGTTAGCTCCTTAAACAAAACGCGCTAGAAATGCCTTTGAGGATAGAAACAGACGACTTCAAAAGCCAGTCCATCGTTGAGAGCGATACAGACGAGATGCGTCCGTCGATGTAGAGGTAATCTAATCGAGTGTTACCCCGAGATTTTGCCTGTCTGCGTCTCTCAAGTGCCATCCTTAAAACTAAGTTAAAAAAATTAAGTAAGTAAATAATTTACGTTGCTTCTTCCCCAATGAATGAACTCTCTAAATAAAACCTTGCAAATTCAACACGTCTTCATTGTAATTTCATGCACAAGCAATTTTGTTCGTCTAGCTAAACTAATAATGCTGCGAATAAGCACATATGAACACCTCGTGTACTGTATGTATAAAAGGGACTTTTATTATTGCAGTTGATTACTTTTGTTATGTAGCGAGGCGTGTGTATATAAACAGCGTTTATTTAATTGATTCTCCTCAACGTTGTGATATATACAGTATGTTGCTAGTGGTTAGAATGTTTTCTATTGTTGTATGTATGTAAAATTTTCATTGTATGTAAGGCCGCTTCTTCACAAATACACGAAGTTAACAAAGGTGACACATAAACTTCACAGACAACTTTTCTTACAATCAAATGTCGCAGACCAAAAGAACCACATACTTTTCTTATTTATTTAAAAGAATGTCATAACAGCAATTTATAATTTACATGAATTTTATTCGTTTAATGGATTGCCTTGTCAAGGTTTGGCACACTGAGTCTCTTTCTACATGTTCACTCGTTCCCCTTTCTGTTTTCAACAGGGTCGTCCACACGTGTGATTGCTAAGACGTTTCTCGCCAACTCATTAGTTTCATCCCTGCTAACTAACTATTACGGCAGCAAAACAGATCAATATTAGGGTAGTTTTTTCCGTATTAGAAGCGTTAACTGAATTTGAATTTTAAAATCAAATACGTATAAAATACGTTTTGAAGCCAATTACAATGCAAAAATAAACAAGTATTACTTGTTTAAAATGCAAATATATGTATATATTTCGAAGTTAAACGCCTTCGTCAGTATTAAATTTTTTCCTTTTCTTCTTCATCATGATATTAAATTGAAGAAAAAGAGTATAAATCCGAAGTTATATACATATACATATATATATATATATATATATATATATATATATATATATATATATATGATGTGATGATTGCAACGTCTCGTCAGACGAGTGCCACTCCCTCAGACACTTAAAGTCCATAAGTCCCAAAATGATTTTTTTTAGTCCTACCCGTGAATTCACACGTTCAAGCAGGCATGACACTGAAGACGGTCATTGAGATCAATTATTACATGCTTCCAGCATTTCAAGCCTCCACACATCACGACTTTTCCATCGACCATTTTTATAGACAAATGCTTGAGGGAGTATCTATACAAAGATGATGTTACAGAGCCTTAGCTTTGTACGACAGCTAAGACTCTCTCTCGGTTCAAAATGTTAAGATCCAGCAACAAGCAAGAGCAAGATAGCCAGCAACAAGTTAAACTGCAGACTCGCTTAATGTGGGTACTGGTCTCCCGCTTTCTGTTTTTTTATATCAGAGATTTGCTTCTCCTAGAAAGGTTGCCTTCACCACGGCTTACGGAGCTCTCTCCACCCCAACACACACACACAAACACACACGGTGCTAGTTGGCCGTTGACCCCGAAAAAGGGTTCATTCGCCATTTGGAAGGTATTGTTTTTAATCCTTCAGGGAGACTAGCCACCCTCCTCACCAAACAAATCTGGTGGGGGGAACCAGTTTAGTCGCCGGTGACCCGACCATGAGGCAGGCAGTACTGGGTTACATGGTACCAGTAGCATATGACATAACCTGACATGTATGCATGTATGTATGTACATACGTACGTACATACATACATACATACATACATACATAATATATGTGGATTTATTTTCGTGGATTTATTTTCTATCGTAGAAATGAGAAGAACTAAAGTAAAAAAAAAAATAAATAAAAAAGAAAAAAGTAAAATTAACATACACGCATGTGCGTAGAACTCGGGAGTTAAAAATAGTACAAACAAAATATCCGGTCCAAGAGATCACTCCCCCCCTCCTCCAAATTTGGTTAGCCGGGACACTGTCTGTAAGTGCTGTCGAGCGTGTCGCAATGATAAGTATTATTTCCAAATCACTCTAATCCTAAAAAATACTAACTTTTCATTTCTTCTTTTAAATTTCTTATTTGACTTTGTAATTATGTGTATTTTAATTTATATATGCATTTGTCTTTTCTCTGGTTAGCTTTTTAAATTCCCCCCCAAGCAAAACTCAATCACGTTCTCTCCCAGCCCCCCCCCCCCCAAAAAAAAAAAAATTCCACGCTCTGTACCAAGGCTTAGATAAAATAGCATTAGGTCTGATAAATTTTCCGAAATTAGCACAATCGTGGATTTATTTTCTATCGTAGAAATGAGAAGAACTAATTATCCTTTGCTCGCTTGTACTAATAAAGAGGCCTGGTTGATATATCTACCAAACCACTGGATATAGCTTGTAATCAACTCTTACTATAATTGTAACTGAAATCTACAGTGATATTAGTTGCGGCACTAGGACTTCTTCTGAATAGATACAATGTTTTATCCCCAACCTTAATGACTGCCTAAAAATATGAATTCCGAATCACGAAATAATTGGTTCTCTTTACCTCCAAGATGACTGCATATGTCTAACCTGCATGCAAAATAGGGGGAAAGAAAGGAAGATTTTATTTTCTCCCAAGCTAAAACAATACTGTAAACTCGAAATCCAAATGAATCTTTACTGTATTTGAAAATAGTAAATAACCCTGACCCTTGAAAGCTAACAATCTGCCCCCCTCTCTAGCTGCCACTAAATCCCTACATTATACACACGCCTTAGTGGTGGAACCCCTAACCTCCAGCTCCTAACTTTCACATACTAACCGCCAAACAGTCTTCACTAAACATCTATACATTTCTGCCCCTGACATGCATTGGAGTTCATTCCTATCCAGTTAAGTACTTACCAGCCAAAGTATGCGCTCGGATGCAAAGCGATCTTCAGTACATAACAATTGCCACTTCCTAGTTGGTTTTGTAATAAACAATACTAAACCAAATCCGATACTCCCTGTTATGCAAAACTATGACTCTTAAATGAAAACTGAAATTATCTCCCCCTCAGTAGTAGAAATACTGACACAACTTCTATTTGCACCTACTGAAAACTTGCCCAAATATCTATTTATTTAATTATACATACGAAATACACCATAACTTAAAATGTACCTCCAGTTACACCCTGAGTGTACTGCACCTACACCTTAACCTTCGTAAACCTAAATATACAGTGACTGGGCTAAATTTCTTAGCTCAATTCCTAATACCTACTCAAACTATAACGTTATCCCGAACCTAAACTAACATAAAGTTAAAAAAATAAAAATGGGAAACCTCAGGTAAGAGTCCTTAACGCTTTTCTAACAAAACCGCTTCCACTGCATGCCCCTAAATCACTTTGAGGAGTGTAACTATTCATCAGATATATAACCTATACAAACTAACCCTGTAGCATTAACTAACCACGCGGGGTCGCAGAAATACCTGGAGTAGGACCCAGGCGCGGAGGAAACCCTCTCAGGGCTGATGGACCCAGTAGACCTTCCCAGATCACCCGTCTAAGAGAAGGAAAACTCTGAAACTAAACCAAAGGGGAGAGAGGCCTCTCCAGTCTTGGACGACAACCTTCCTAGAGCTGGTGACTCAAACAAATTACCGGTCTGCAAACCTAAATTGCTTAAGGAGTAGATAGGCTCTGTCTATCGCCGGCTTCCATACTCATTCTTTGCCTATTAATCAGGCGCAGAGACACTATCACAAGTGAATCGACAAAACACTTAGTGGTAGATCTTGTTTCTTGTCTAGGGCATTGAATGCCGTTCCCCCACTCCCGACACACCCACCCTTCATAACTGGGCACTTGGGAGTGCTTGAGTACCACGCATGCCCGTGCAATTAGAGTGGGGTGATCTTCTTCTGATGGGCTGAGGGTACAGGATTGACAGTTCCTGGCTGCTGTTTCCGACTGGTAGTACAGGTGCCCTAACTCTTTGGTAGCGCTTAGAGCGGCTGCTCCATCAACAGTTGTATAATATCGGGATGTTTGTAGTGCCATGTTGCGCATGGAAAGGGACCCTGCACTCATCCTCGATGGGATTTCCTGAGGCCACAGTCCTAGTTGAAGAAAGGTCACCTAATGGTCTACTTGTGTTGCATGTCTGTTACCCTGCATAACCTCTTGTTCATCCCCCCTCACCTAACTGAAACTCTTTAAAAACATGATGACAGTTCAACCAAAAATAAGCTTAAACCAGACCTAGGGACAAACAAATCCAACTCGCCTCCTCCCTTGAGGCTTGCATTCACTAACATCCGTGGGCTTAGAACTAACTTAGCTGATGTTGAAGCATTTCTCCTAATAAATACCCCGGATATCTTAACACTAAGCGAGACTAACCTACACTCCTCCATCCCCTCTAACTACTTTAACATGCGTGGCTATCTCCCACTCTGCCGTAAGGACTCTGATAGACATATGCACGGACTTGAAGTCTACATTCGTAACACCCTCCCCCTGACTAGAGAAACAAACCTAGAAACGGACGATCAAGCCTTTATGTGCTTTAGACTAAACATACAACACAACATTAGCTACTTTTATTTTCTCTACCGCTCTCCCTCGACCCAGGACTGCACCATAATAAACAAAGTCTCTGACAGCATAGACACAGCACTCTCCCTTGACACTAGCGCACAGGTACATGTATTTGGTGACTTTAATGCTCACCACATAAACTGGCTTGGATTCTCTACTCACACAGATACAGCGGGCAGCACAACACATAGTTTTGCTATATCTCACTCCCTATCACAAATGGTTAGGTTTCCAACCCCTTTTCCCTGACCAGCAAGAACAACAAGCATCACTTCTAGATCTGTTTCTGACTACAATTCCCGAGGATTGTACAATAAATGCTGACAGCCCATTCGGGAACGCTGACCTAGCAGTATCAGAATTTTGGGGGAATTTTTGACACCCCTAACAGAAAACTGCGATTAAAATATAGAAAACTCGTAATTTCTATTTCTAAAGTGGGTTATTCATTTTCTTTATAGAATATGCTTCCAAAATAAACTATTTAAGTTGTTTAAAAAATAATAGAAATATTATTTTTCATTGTTTAAAAAACATTATTTACAAAGTGCGTGCGTGCGTTCTGGGAAGCCATTTTGTTACGTAATGAAATCAATTGATTTTTATGAGATGAATATTTTTCAATTTTTAAACTTTAAAAATCTATCAAAATTTTCCTATTCGTTCAATTGTTACGTTTTTTTTCAGGGTGAATGTAAAATTTTATGCTCTTTCCGATAAACTAAATATAATATTTTAGACAAACGTTGTTTTATAAATTCACCCCCCCATTTTGGAATGTCTATGAGAAATTTAATAATTAATTTTGCTTGAAACGTTTTATCTATCACAAATTGAAGATAAAACATGAATAAATAAAATACTCAAATTTAAAACAACAAAAAATATCACTTATCTGGTAATTTACCGGTAAAGTCCAAAATTTACATCCTTCTTTTTTCGATAACCACATGTTATTTTTTTTTTTTTTTTTTTACGCGGAAGCTTAATTTTTGTTTAGAATGTTCCAGTAATTAATAGTCGATCAGTTTATATAATTATATTTAATTCCTGGTTTCCTTTTTTTCGATATATAAAAAAAAGACGAATTCGGATTATGCAGATGTATAGTATAATAAAAAAAATATTCAGGTATTTCTTTAAGATATTAAAACAAGAAAAATACCATTGCACATCTGCGTCATATAGTAATTCGTGTTAATGAAAAAATGAAAACTATCAGATTTTTTCTACGATAGCGTCAAGGCACAAAAATAAAAAAACCCGGACAAGTTATCTCCCTTAAGTCAGGCAAAAACACCGTCAACGAAGGCCACGCTCTGACCTGACATTCAGCATTTCTTATTTCAATAAATGCAAATGGAATTTCTTTGTCTTTCTGCTTAATTTCTCACATCTTTGAAGAATTTATAAGAAATTATTTGATTAAAATCTTACTTACATTGCAAAATAGGAAATGTCAATCCTAAAGTGTTACCTTCGTTTATTTTATACAAAACGGAATAAAAAACTTATATTATAAAGAAGACGTGTTTTGGTTTGTTATTATTGTTATTATTACATTAAATATTTGTTTAATCATATATTGTAAATATGAAGAATTCTACACTTTATTCATATAGGGTCAATATGAAGCCACCCTCGAAAATTCCTTTAAAATTACTGCCAAATCTGTTCATTGCAATGTGGCCATAAAGTGGGTGCCCATTTGACGTCACATCATTATAGAAAAGTGACCCCCCACTTTGTGACCAGTTGTAAAATTTTTTATCTTGGAAACTACTAGTTTCGTTTGCCGTATATATAAATGGTTATTTATGTTTTCAGCGCCTCCGAAAACCTTTAAAAGTGGAAAATTTGAAGGAATATAATCCAATATCGAGATTATTAAGGTTTCTGAATTAGTGTTTTTTTTTTTTACACTTATAGGCCTCCGTACATAAGTAAGAGATAATTTTTCACTTCCGGTGTCGTTACAACTTGCTTTAAAGACACGCCGTCGTCGCCGTGTGTTGGAAAAATCCTTCCATTTAAAAATACATGGATTATAATACATAAATATGAATAAATTCTCATACAGGAAGATTAAAAGAAAGCATATCTTACTCATTAACCAGGTAAGTTCTTTATTTTGCCGTTAAAATAATTATCGTAAGATTCAAGTAATGTTATTGTTCGAATGTTAAGTGAAAAAATCGACGGAAAAATAAATAAAATTGTTTATTTCTCTATTAAAGCTTTTATGATATTAAAATTTGGTCTTTGCTCGTTTTATTGAAATAAAATTTACGGGTTTAAATTACGTTTTACTATTATTAAAATCTGAAAGAAAGATAGGTGTATATTCAAAATGGCGACTTCGCCTGCGAATGTCCCCAAAATTCTGCTACTGCTAACGCTGACCATGCAGTGATAATGGTAGAAATCGCCCTAAATTCTAGACGCAAAACTGAAGAGCCAGTGCTCAAAACAACGAGATATTATAAAAAGGCTGACTGGGAAGCCATCAGAGATCTTATCAGAGATGCCCCATGGGGAAATATTTTTTCTCTTCCTGCTGAACAGTGCGCAAATGAGACCACTGAATGGTTCAAAACAGCAATGGAAGCACATGTTCCCATGCGGAAATTTTATAGCAAGCCCCACTCTTCCCAATGGTTTACTTCGACTTGTGCAACTGCCATTGCTCAAAGGCAGCATGTATACCGCAGATTTAACCGACATAAGTCTAGTTCAAACAAACAGAAGTATATAGAAGCTAGAAGTAACGTTAAGAAAGAAATAGCGACAGCTAAGAGAGAATTTACTGAAACCACTAAAAAACGCATCGAAGCACAAAAATTAGGAAATCGTGACTTCTGGAAAATCTACAACAGTGTAGTAAATAATGGGCAATCAACAATTCCCCCGCTAACCAACAGTCACGAAGTTGTTTGCTCAGCAACCGACAAGGCTAATATGCTTGCCAGCCGGTTTGCCTCGAACTCCACACTGGACCCTACCAACCACCCCCTGCCTGACTTTCCTTTGCGGACAGACGCCGCGCTAGACGGTCTAAAAATCACCCCTGCTCAGGTACACGCTAACATAAAAAACCTTGACACTTCAAAAGCATGTGGACCTGATCTCATCCCAGCTGTGCTATTAAAAAAGTGCTCAGCCGAAGTAGCCCCACTTCTCTCCAAAATCTACAACAAATGCCTTAATGAATCATGCTTTCCGGGCTGTTGGAAAACTGCTTCTGTGGTACCAATATTCAAGAAATCTGTCGAAAGAACTGACCCATCAAATTATCGCCCCATTAGCCTCCTCCCACTTTTCGCCAAAATATTTGAGACCATAATTAATCAGGCTCTAGTCCGGCACCTTACAGATGCTAAACTTCTGACTGACAAACAATATGGATTTAGACATGCCCGCTCCACAGCAGACACCCTCACTGTAATCTCTGAACGTATATATCATTCACTGGACAAAGCGGGGAGGGCAGAGCGGTAGCTCTAGATATATCTAAGGCTTTTGACAGGGTATGGCACAAGGGTCTCCTCAGGAAAATTAAATCATACGGTATCACTGGTAGAATACTTAACATAATTAGGTCCTTCTTAGATAAGAGAAAAATCCAGGTTGTCCTCGACGGTCGTACGTCTAAACAGTGGGATATAAATGCGGGAGTGCCTCAGGGGTCTATCCTTGGACCTCTATTGTTCTTAATATTTATTAATGACCTCTCCGACAAAACTGCCTCTGAGATGGGTATATATGCTGATGACACTACACTCTATAACAGCCATGACAGAAAAACAAATGAACACATATCTAAAAAAAAATGTTAAAAACACTAGAGGATGACCTCCAATCTGCAGTGGAATGGGGACATAAATGGATGGTCACATTCAATGCTGCCAAGACTAAACTGGTTTCCTTCAATAATTACAAGAAACCTTCTCTCCCACCAATAGCAATGGCCAGTGACTCCCTGTCCGAGAGTACATCTTTCAAACTGCTTGGCCTAACGTTCACAGGAAACATGAGTTGGAACAATTATATTGAAAACGTTGCCAGGGCCGCTGCGAAAAAGGTGGGCTCTCTCTACCATGCTAGAAAACTACTGACACCTGAAAGTATCCTGTACCTCTACAAGGCCACCATTCGCTCATGTATGGAGTATTGTTGTCACATTTAGGCTGGTGCATCTGCTACTAGTCTCTCACTCTTAGACAAGGTTCAAAAGAGAGTCGCCAATCTGATAGGCCCTGAACTGGCATCTAAGCTTCAGCCTCTGTCCCATCGACGAAACGTTGCATCCCTCTGTCTGTTCTACAAGTACTTTAATGGTGAATGTTCTGACGAACTGCAGACACTTGTGTCCCCACGACGTAGACACCCTCGACAAACCCGACAGGCAGCTAAATCCCACCCCACACAGTAGAGATCCCTAGATGCAAAAGATCTTTCTACTCCAGTAGTTTCTTCCCCAGAACCGCTAGACTCTGGAATTCCCTTCCAAGTTCCTGCTTCCCCAACTGTACTGACATGCAGAAGTTCAAGTGCAACGTGAACCGACATCTTGCTGCCCAAATCCCAACATAGCGCCCCAGTAGTTGCTGCCCCTGATAGTAGCCCCCTACACCAAAGTGGCAACGCGCCTTGTTTGGGGTGAAAATGTAATTAAAAATATATATATATATATATATATATAAATTTTAAACAAGTAGTATTTGTTTATTTTTGCGTTGTAATTGGCTTAAAAACGTATTTTATACGTATTTTATTTTAAAATTCAAAGCAGATCCAATCATGTGTCGTTCACGTAAGCTAACCCAAATTACTCAACCAAATTTATATCTACTTTAAAATTCGTAAATCGACATTGTTTATTCTATTTCTAAGTTAAATTCCTGCCGTAAATACACAAATTTCAAGCCGTAAATACACATTCCAAAAATCTAACTATTTCATTTTTTTAATAATAATAATAATAATAATAATAATAATAATAATAATAATAATAATAATAATAACCCGGCGTTGTCCGGTCAATATCTAACACTTGTTTGCTCACGAGCGAGAAGGCACGTCTACCCCACACGTTTGATGGAAATAACTTTGTGCGAACTCTTTGTTTAACGTTAAAATGTTGCAGTTCGATCTATACGTTAAGTTAAATCTGTTCTGGCTCTGAAATAAAACTATATTATTTCTGATTATTCGAACTACTATTCTCATCTTGTTATTCTCACATCGATATAACCTCCGACCTTCTTCAGGAGCATCCTTGAATCAATTAAGGTGTATATTTAAATGCATTTAAAAGTGCAAGGAGTATAATGCCATTTTATTAAGACTTGGTATCACTTGACCTACATTATATGAGTCTAATAATAACAATGATTATTTAGTTGTAAAACTGAATGCATCAAGACCATTTATCTATTTTAAGACTTTGCATTATTTCGATTATCCAGATTACAGTTCTCATTTTGGATGTATAGACATAATTACTTCCCCTTTTCCTCCCCCAAACAACTTCGTCGCTTTTACATAAATGCATTATTGCGAGAATGCTCTTCCAAACTTTTAAGTGTGCATTATCTATGCATGTAATAAAATGATCTATGTTTTCCAATACTTCTACAGTTTCAATAGGAAAATAATCGAACGCTTCCTAAAACAAATCATTAATACTCACAACTTTGAGTGCTTCCTAAAGCGTGTTTCAATAAACTATGCGAACATTTCAAGATTATTACATTTGTTTCGAAGAAACTGCTTCTCTCAAATAAGTAATCCATCTATGAAGGTAGCAAAGACTTTCACTTTCTATCAATTGGATCCTCTCTCTGTCCCCTCACACCAACTTGTTCACTCTTTACAGGTATGATTATTTTTAAGGCGCCGTTTAGCATTTCCTTTTTTCACACATGCTAATTTCAAATTCCAAGTGCCCTTTTTCAAAATATATTAACCGCCCTCTAACTCCAAAATGGCGCCATGAATGCATTGCAAGCATAATTCAATATCATAATATTGATTTTCAGGCCATTAATACTATTTTCAATCATTTATTACATTCCTGAACACGTGAGATCATACTCAAAATGTCTTACATTTCCTTCTAGATTATTCGTATGTAACATTCCCGTAGACCTGTTTTGTTGCCGCGCGGACACTAGCTTCTTATTTATAAATTTAATAGAGAAACACTTTAATTAATATTTATAACTAAGTATATTAAAAAAAATAGAGTAAAAATATTTAAGCAAGATTCAGAGGTGAGAGCATAAGTTTCTTAGGTTCTTCAATTTTCTTTAGAAAACTACTATGCACGAGTATGGCCAGTTAAAAATAATTTGTAAATTCGTATTACTTAGATTCTTCGGACTACTGTTCTAAGCGTGAGCGTTATTTTCGCAATGTTTTGGTCGATGTAACCTCCGATCTTCTTCAGACGTATCTTGTCGAAGTCGGGAAACTTTCTGTCGAAGTCAGGAATCTGTAGGGAATTTCGAACGGGACCCTTCATTTAATCCACGGAGGTCGCATGCTCTCGTTCCGTCAGCCATGATTGAGTAGAAGTCCTAAGTAATTCGCAATTGCATTTTTGGGTGTCGCCCGCTCTGAAGATTGAACCTTCAACCACCAGAAGAGTGTAACTGTCGCAACTGAATTTTATCAAATACACGATCCACTGCGCCGCGAATAATTGGAAATTTATTTTTATTTTTTGATATTTGTTTGTTTCGCCCTTTCTTTTATGTCTTAAGTATCTTCTTTATTTGCTTGGATTATTACTTTTTTTTTCTTTTTGTATGTTTTTCTTTTTCTTGGAAATTTATTTTTATTTTTTGATATTTGTTTGTTTCGCCCTTTCTTTTATGTCTTTAGTATCTTCTTTATTTGCTTGGATTATTACTTTTTTTTTTCTTTTTTCATTTTTTTCTTTCTTATTTCTTTAAACCTTTAATGTATCTTCAGTTTTTTTCTTTTTTAAAATTCTTTTTATGGCCCGAATACGTTCTTTCTTTTCTTTTCTACGATTTATAATGGATTCTTCCTTCCTTTCTCTCGTTATTTCTTTTTATCATTTTTTCTTTCGTTTGGTTTTCTTTTTCTTTTTTTACGCCTTGAATTACTTCTAGTTTTTTTTCTTTCTTGTTCCCTTTTTCTTCATGTCACTCATTTATCCCTTTTCTTTGCATTTTCCTTCTTTTTTATGCTTTTAATATCTTTTTCGTTTTTTATTATTTCTTTATTTTCTCTTTTGTTCCACGCTTGACTTTCTTTTCTTCTTTCTTTTTTCTTTTTCTCTCCATCATTCCTGCATTATGTATTTGTTTCTGTCTCTCTTTCATTCTTTTTCTTTTTTTTTAAACACACCTAAATTACATAGAAACCAATTTAGCCATTTCCTATAATGCCGACTTTACATTTTCCCCCCAGAATCCTTCGGGCTTAAACTAATACATTTTCTATGACATTTCTACATTGACAATCCAAATGGCCAATCTCGCCATCCAGATTCATTTTTTTCCAAAGCAAACATAGAAATTGACATCTTTAAAGGGCAACAGTTGACAATCTTAAAAGTCACTTAATTCCAGCTAATTTATCACTTGGCGCATTGAAGTGTATTAAAAGAATTAACACAAAAAATAGGAGACACTAGAAGTATAAAAATTATTGTACCCCTTTGTTTAAGTAATAGTTGTACTTGCCTGATATACCCTCTATGAACACCTCTCTAAGTAGATTATTTTACATTTATTGGTTTATAATCTTGATGCAACGCTGTCGCTTGAGCGGAACTTCAGTGCCTCATCGGTATAGTTAGCCCGGGAAGATTCAACCCCTTTGTCAAGCGAGGTGAGACTGAAGCCATCAGCTAATGGCGATAATACCTATGGGCCCTGATGACATTAGTTATACGTCCACTAGTAGATACCAGGGTGGATGTGTATGTGTGTTGGCCGAACACTAAAACCAAGAAAAATAAGAAATCAATTATTTGTTTTGACTAAAATCGATTTTCAACCTAAAGAAAAATATCAATTACTATTAAATAAATTTGATTTTTGACGAAAACTGTCAACCCCAGAGATTGAACTGTTTGATCCTGGCCAAGAAACGGGGCATGAGACAGCAACTTAGAAACCCCGGATGGAAACTGTCGTAACTAGCTTAAAGCAGAAAAAAAGAACATTAGAAAGATTGGATGCATTCGATCTGGCCGATAGAAACCCCCCCCCCCCAAAAGCGAAAAAAGACAAAGTTAAAACTCGATTTCTTAATAACGGATTAGAGTGAACAACCCCTCTCTCCGTCTCCGTGTCAACAGCTGTAGACGTAGATATGAATAGCAGATGAAAGGGGAAAACGAGAGGAAGAGAAAATAATAACATCCGTCAATAGGCTTGTTGAACGAAAAACTTGGCACATTCATTCTGTTTCTCTTCTCTTTTATTAATTATTTTTTTCTTAGTTATCTACTATTGTTTTATTTTACTGACCTGGACTGTTGCGATTGACATTGTTTGTAAATACATATGTTCGAAAACCAAACAACGACTCGCGTCATCCATTTTACATACATCGCTGATGACAGGAGTGAGTGAGCGCCACTTTAGTTTAATTTTGCCTTTCTTTCTCTTTATTCTTTTGCCGAGAATAGCGACACATCAACCAGTTGGGCAGGGACCACCCATGGATAACGGCACATAAACCGGTTAACGAGGACCTGCTATAGATAACGGTACATGCGACGATACTATTGTATTTTCACATTGTGAAGGCACAAAGACACTAGAGCTTTTGCGATCAACGTGTTAAGACTTTGTAACCGAACATAGTTGACTCTCTGTTGATTCCACGACCTCGCCACAAGTTGGAGTGGCATTCCGGACTTGTGTAACGTCGCATTAAGTTCTGTATAATCTTTTCTTCAATATATGCCCCTCTGCAAAACATTCACAACAAACACTCGTCTAGTTACAACCACTGCCAACATTCCCCCCTCACACTCTATCTGTGCCTAAATCTAAACGCAATTTTTTCAGACAAAGTTTATTTCCTAGAACTTCTCACCCGTGGAACTCTGTACTTTCCAGCTGACTACAACATGGTTACCTTCAAGTCTAATGTTAACAAGTTCTTGCTGAGCATTCCCTTTAAATAATCGAATTTTACCCAATTCCCACCACTACCGATCACTACGCTGTTATCTCACTGATCACCTCGCACTCATCAACTATCATCATCAAGTGGCCGTCAGACTTTCCTGTAAAATACTTTGTAATTGTCCGATATATATTGTCTGGGTTTGACTGACGTGTTAATTAAGCTGTTAAGTAACTCGGAGTTATCTCTTCTTTGTTTATATAAACGAGTGTGCTCGCCCTATATGTTCTCATCATGTAATTAAAGCAAACGTGTATCTCCCTGTCTGTGTGTGTAAAACTAAAAACATATTACGTATTAATTTATTCATCCTTTTGTCAACCGTCGGTGTGACTTCCAATATGAATTTTATTTGAAACTAATAAGATATGTCTTTATTTAATTCATAGTTACTCATGAAAGGTTAATAATTAACTAATTAATTAACCTAAATTATGAGCATTACTGATTAATATTAGTTCCGAAATTTACCAATATAACCCTTAATATTTATCTAAGCAGATAAAATTTATTTCCGTTTAGCCTATAATCTTGATTTTCTGAATAATCTTTTGATAGTATTAATGTTTCCATTTGATGTCTAATTCCGGTGCTGAACAGCAGTTCATTTGAATAAAGAAAACTGCATCGTTTCAAAAACGATCGTACACTGATTGGTTATTGATGTTGAATTCTTGGAGCTTAAGAAAATTATTTTTCTACAAAACTTATTCCATTTTCCTTATATACAATGTTTTGCCATTGCGATTATATTTCACCTTTTATTCATACCAATCCTTAAATTTATGAAGCTCAATATAATTACAGAGCATATAAAAAATAAATTACAAAAGTCTATATTCCAAAAAATTTTATTACGCCATCTGGCGTAATAAAATTTTGTAAACATTTATTTTCATAAGCGTCTTTTCTTCTCTTATAAGTTAATAGCAAAATAAATTCATTGATTAATATAATAATTAAATGAATGACTTTGCGCCACGAAACAGGTCCTGTCAAGAATTGTGCATGTCAAACATACTTGAAGGAATAAATGGTAAGATGGTCAACATTTTGAAAATTGGAATATAGAATTTTGCTATTTATTTGAAAAGAAGCTACCGGAACAAGAATCTTTATTACAATAAGATATTAACGCAGTGAATTGATGGGGACTACTAGACCAATGAGTAAAACGAGCTGTTACAAATGATGAGGAAATAGATGAGATGATTCTGAAGAATAAGGAGTTAATTCATTGTTATTGAGTATTTGCACAAAATGATAGTTTCCCTTATATTAGAAATACCTCCCCGAATTCCCTTAATTTTACCTGATCTTTAATCTAAGTTAAATTCTAACCGAACCTTAACATAACGCATGGTTTGACAGGAGTCATGAAAGTAAGAAAACGGCCTGTGCGCTCCCTACTATATGATTGGTGGGGTTATTATTTAATTTTATGCAAAACTCATGTCTCCATTTGTGGCGTGGATATTTTACAAAATACCCAACTAACAACCAAGAAATCACTGGTAATTGTATACCCACAAAGATAGATCTAGGATGTGTGAGCGCACTGCGCATTATTGGCGGTGCTATTCATATTTTGCAAAACTCGTTTTCTTCCATTAGTGGCGGCGCTCTTCTACAAAAGACGAACTGAAAAAAATCACTGGTAATGGAATATACGTGAACACAAAGCGAGTTATAATAATAGACAGGCGCGGGTAGCAGAGGAAATGTAGAGAGATTAGCTGTCAATAAGATTGTAGGGTAAGTCGCCGGTTTTTATCAGTCATAAATCATTGGTTAAGACTAGCGTGAGAATTTCAAGTAAGTAATGATCTTATTTGTATTGATGATGACGATGATGATGTGTACAATGATCATGATGATGATGATAATGATGATGATGATGATGTAAGGTTATTTTTGAACAGGTCAAACATGCCTGGGATTAATTTCGTGTTACGATCAATCATAGGCAAACGACGAGTAGGTCAGTGGGACAAATGCATAGGGGACACAGAGAAACGGAATACAAACATTTATACATTTGTGGAACGTAGATGTAAACGAAGGAAGAGGAGTGAAGAACGGTGAGAGATAGACAAAGAGAGAGAGAGAGAGAGAGAGAGACAAAGATCGGGAAACGAGAGGGAGGGAGGGAGGGGGGAAGGGGGGGTAAGATGATCAAGGTAAAACTTTCTTTGTTTTTTTCCACGGTCATCATTTGGATTTATGAGAAAAGAAAAAGAAGACGACGACGACGACGACGACGACGACGACGACGACGACGACGACGAAGAACAAGAACAAGAACAAGAACAAGAACAAGAACAAGAACAAGAAGTGGTAGTGGTGCCGGTATGCAGTGAGGTGGGATGGGTGTTCACATTTATCAATCACTTTCCCGCCATCTCGCTGAGACACCGACAAGCCTTACCGTTAACGTCAGCTCAACAGCTATGACCACATATTTTTCCTTTATATAATTGTGTATATCACCAGCTAATTGTGCCCTCACTAATGACACACACACACACACACACACACACACACACACACACACACACACACACACACACACACACACACACACACACACACACATACACCCGCACGTTGCATACACACATACATATATATACATACATTCGCATATTCAATAAAATATTATTGTGAATTTGCGAATGCATAAACGAAAAGATATGAGCACAGACACACACCAAGGCAGACAAACACACACAGACACACACACACAGACATAGACACACACAGACACAGACACAGACACACAGACACACACACAGACACACAGACACACACACACACATAAATAAATGATAAAAAGTCTATATTCCAAATTTCAAGATGTGAATCTTACCGTTTATTTCTTTCAGCATGTTAAAATGTTCAATTCTTGACAGCACCTGTTTCGTAGCCCAGAAACAAACTTATAATTATTATGTCAATTTTAGAATATTTTCCGACCTAACTCATCAGAAGAATAAGAACTAATTAATTTTAAAAGAAAATAAGAATATGGTCATGATTACATAAATCCCTCCCCCCCAAAAAAAAGAATAGGAAGAGTAGTTACAATAGTGTTTTATGGTATTTACGCCATCTTTGATTTTACACACACACACACGTTTAGATTTAGGCACAGATAGCGAGTGAGGGAAACTGTTGATGGTCGTTGTAGCTAAATGAGTGTTTTTTGTTAAAGTTTGGCTAGGGGGATCATAAATTGAAGCTTACACGAGTATTCAGCATGAACATAACAATAAAGCAAAGACGGACTCGCAACATCATTTTTTATGGGAAAGAGGTTGCAGAGAAGAAAAAATGGCATTATTTACTTGGTTTCGAAGTCGGTTTTGAAAGTTGTCAAAGCATTGCAGGGTACTCCGAGCAGCTCCCGTCCAGATATGGCAACATTATTCCATTTTAGAATGTATTTGGCTCTTACAGAGGTAGATTATTGCGTCAGGAGTTATTTAAATCCTGACGCAATACTCTTCTGGGGTGATAAAATGACGCAATCATTTTTCCAGCTACTTTATGAACAGACCAGGAGTAAAAGTAAGATCTAAAAGTTTGTCAAAACAGGGAGTTTCTTTTAGACGAAAGCTATTCATATCAGTTGGGGCGAAGTACGGATCAGAGCGTTTATGATGAAAAGACAAAAGCTTCGATTCGGATGTTACAGTAATTTTTGTCGTAAGACAGAAGAAAGATGGTATTTTAAAATGCGAGTTATTATTTCGGTAGGCACCGTTTGCGAAGATCGAGTCACGAAATTTAAATGTTTGAAGATATTACCCATTTCCTAGTACGTGCGATCCTATCGAAATAAAAAAATATACAAATTTTATTTAACAGTTGTTAATCGGAAACGAAATAAGAAGATTTAATTCAATTTAATTTATTTGACAAAACATAAAACAATAGTGTTTCAATTATCATGTATGAAAAAGGTGGTAGCAATTTACACAAAAAAGATCCAGCAGTCCAGCATCTGTCTAAATTCACATTGAATCGTTGTGTTGTTGGTGCGTTTTATCACTTTACTTAGAAGTCTATTTCAAGGTCTCGTTCTAATTGAGAAAGCAGCTCTCCTTCAGTCCAATCAAAATCGGTAGTGAAATAGTATCTTGTACTGTCTGCGTAGACCCCTGTCTGGCGCAAGAATGAATAATAGATCTTGAGGCATATGATAACGCGAGTTGTTGAGGTTGTAGATGAAAATGCGGTCACCGTGTTCAAAGGAGAAAAGGTTAAGCTTTTTAGGTAGGCTTTCATGGGCAGATCCGAGAACTTGTAGGAGCCAGTCTTTGAACTTTCTGCAGATGCTGGATAATACACATTACATACAAAGAAGAGGCATGTACACCATATTCTAACGGTTGCCTAACGAGAGAGACATAAAGGTGTATATATTTAAAATAGCAAAGTTAGTCGGGTTTTTAATACTGTTAATACTACAACAGTTATTTCCCTTCTGTTATGTGAAGAGTTGCCTCCCCTTGTCTGGGTTTGGCTGACGTGTTATTTAAGCCGTTGAGTAACTCGGAATTATCTCCCTCTTTGTTTGTTTATATAAACGAATGTTTACATGTTCTTGCCCTTTTTGTTCTCATCATGTAAATAAAGCAGACGTGTGTGTGTGTGTGTGTGTGTGTGTGTGTGTAAAACTAAAAACATGTTACATGTTAATTGATTTATCTTTTCATCAACCGTCGGTATGACTTCCAATATGACTTTTATTTGAAATTAAAAAGATATGTTTTATTTAATTACAAAATTAACCATCAAAGATATTAATTAAGTAATTAATTAACCTACAATATGAGCATTACTGATTAATATTAGTTCCGAGATTTGCTGTTGATAACATCAATTGATTCCATCTTGAATTTACATTTATTGCTAAAAGGAAAGATTTGCTTCCATGCAAAAATAATCCGAGTTAAATAAATTTAGTTGTGAAGAAATTAGATTTAATTAAAATGTATTGTTCTTAATGATAATGCACCAAAGTTAAACGAAACAATCTTAGTCAGAATCAAATATCGAATTTTTATATACAGTGCTATATAAGTTTGGATATAACTATTCTCAAGAACAATTTCCGACGCACTGCTATCAAATCTCACTACTCCAAATCTGTCACACTGCTGTCAACCTTGTTACTTCAAATCCGAAACTCTTCTGTCAAAACTTACTGCTTCAAAACTCGTAACTCTGCTGCCAAAACTCGCAATTGGGAAACTCGTAACTCTGCTATCAAAACTCACAAATCTATTGTCAAAACTATTTGGGTCTCTGAAAAATCAGCCGTTTTATTCAAAACGGGAAACATTTCGTTTGTATATCAGTTGACAAGATGGCAAACATATAAAGAGGAGAAGCAGCCATTTTTCTTTTCTTTTATTTTTTGCTTGCCAAACGAACACTACATAATACAGACTCGTACAAATTTTCTTTTAAAACATTTAATAACACTGAAATAGGAAATCCGGTTCATATATTCTTACGAAGTGCCTTCAATAAGTTTCCAGACTTTTTTTTGTACAGGCATTTAAAACTGTCACAGACTTTGGAAAATTCAGTATGTTATTGCTATACATCTTATGATAACTGACTCATTTTTATGATTTCAGGTTCAAATGAACAGCGACAGTAGGAATACACCTTCTAAAGATTGTTACGAAAATGGTGAATTTCGAAAATGCAATCTGGATGTAAGGACACTTTAGAAGAACGATATGCTATAAAATTTTGTTTTAAACTTGGAAAAATGCCACAGAAACTTATGAAATGCTTCAATTTGCTTTGGGACCATCTTGTATGAATCAAGCATCAGTTTTGGAGTAGCATAAGAGATTCAAGAAAGGCAGAGAGTTTACGACGGATAATGAAGGGAGGAACAAGGAAGTGAGAAGACAAGAGTTGATTGGCCAAATAAAGAATTTCATGGATGGAGACTGTCATGTGTCTATAGAGAAAATAAGTGCCCAGTGTGACGTCAGTGTGTGAACTGTACACATAATTATTCGCAAGGAACTGAAGATGCGGAAGATTTTCCAAACATTTTCCATTAAATTTAGATCTGGGCTTTTTGCAGGCCATTCCAAAGTAGTCATATTCACTTTAGCCATTCATTCTTTCATGAGTTTTGACAAATAGATGCTGCAATTGTCTTGCTGTAGAATGAAATCATTCCCTATCTCTCTTCTTATCCTTGGTACGGCTTTCTCGTCCAGCAACTGTTTGTAGCTTTCGCTGTTCTGTCGTTCTTTCAGCCACTCAAACCATATATTTCCATTAGCAAAGATCATACCCCAAACCATAACTCCTCCTCCTCCTCCTCCTCCTCCTATCTGTCGTTTGTTCAGTACAACAGGCTCACCCCTTCTCGGCCAAGTACACCATCCATCGAACCCATCAAACTTGAAACACTTCTCAACAGTAAATATAACCTTCTTAAAGTCAACATGTTTTGTTAACCACCTTTTAGCACCCCCCCCAGTTTTGCTCCTTTGTGTTTCTTTGTTAGTGTAATTTTTTCTTAGCCTTTGCATGCTTCAAACCAATCCTATGCAGCGTTCTTTGTACTGTTCGAACGTTTACATCCAATTCACATTTTTCATTCACTTTTCTTGCTGTAACTTTTTCTCCATATGTAAAAAGCCGTGTCACAGTTCTCTTCATTCTCCTTTCAGTTCTCTTGCCAATTGATCTTTTCCGCCCTCTCTTCTTTTTCTGCTCGGAGTTTGTTTTCAGCATGTATTCGACCGTTGATTTCGACAGCTTCAAATCCATGGCGACTCATCTGATGCTGAGGCCATCTTCCCGCTTCTTCCGTGCTAAACAAACGACTTCTTTTGAATGCATTTTACCTCATTAAACTTAATTGTTTTGCCAGTAGAATAGAACAGATAATTGATTCTTATGATGACAGCTAAGTGTACAAGTAGAAAATTTGCATACAGCAACAAATACATGAACATAGCTCTTAATAAAATAGGATTTTTTGTCATGTCCGAAAAATAGTGTCGCGCAAGTTTTCGCAAAAATCACAAAAACCTAAAATTATCAAAGCAAAACTAAACTCATGATTACACTAGTAGTGAATTTTCACTCCCCAACTACGTACTTATAATCTCAAAATTCTTATTGTCGGGCCCTTGTACTATCAATAAAAGTGTTCATACAGAAAAAAGTCTGGAAACTTATTTAAGGCACCTCGTATATATGAGATATGCTTAGATGAGGGTAAATAACCATTTAGACTTTAGATTTATAACGATGCACTCAGTAGCAGACAAATACACCCGATCTCAAAATAGCTAGACATTTCAAATAACCATTATAAAGACTTGCTACCATCAATAACAGACATCAAATTACTGTCCGCATATAAACGCAAACAAAAAGAAACAAAATGGTATTAGAAACAAAATGAACATAACTCAAATCCAAACTCTGAAATGGGCGTTGTTAATATGTATACGTCTTTTACTGGTTGAAGAGAATTTCTAGTACTTTTAAGAGTAAATGTTATAAAATTTCGGTACTTACGTAATCGTTTCAGAGTTTCACTTCCGAAACTGGCGAACATTTATAGACTTCACTGAGCACTTTACACAAAACAAACCGAACTATTTTTGTTTAATTTCTACCCTAATCATAACCTAACCCTAAACTAAATTATAGTTTTAATTTGCAAAGCCGGTTTAGCACATAATTCCGTTTTGAACCTTGATGGCGTAAAGAACTATTTTTATTGGTAATAATTACGACGAAATATATGCGCGTTTGATGATATAAAAAAAGTAACAATTCTTAACGCCACTTAGTGAAGATATTTTGTACGGATTGTATGCTAAGACCAACAATGAGTGTTTCACAAAACTGAAGATGTACAGTTTTTTATAAGGATTTAATTTTTTTTTTTTCATCAAGAAATAAATATTTTTTGATAATGAGCGAAGGCCCAATCAAAATATTAAAATATTAAAATTAAAACGATAGCAATATGTATAACTTACATGCTCTTTAAAAGTTTTCCATGCAGCTATTTTATATTCGTTAAATATAAAGCCTTGTGGGTTGCCAAGAAATATCTTTGAAAGATAATGTCTTAATTAACTTTCACTTAAATCAAATATATTTTATCTTTAGGTAATTGCGTATGTCTATGCAAATGTTATGCATGTGTGCAGTTGAAGTGTGTCCTGTTTATACACAGCTGCAAGTTTTTCCAGACAATTGTGTGCATGTATCTCTACGCCACATGTATACTTTGTATGTGTTATGTATTAACGTGCCACTCCGTTCATTGATGGTTGCCCTGCTTTACTCTGATGAGTCAGGTAGCCATATCTGAAATGTCATTGTTCTTTGTTTAGCCTAGCTTCACCAGAATAAATAATTAACGGTAAGTTTGACCCTAGAAAATTTTGAAACCATCCCGTGATATCAAAAAGATTAGGTTCGACTCTCGCTTCAAATGAAAACATAAAGCAAACATGTTCTCGCCTGAAAAAGGTTTGACTTTTTACAGCTGTGCGTAGCACATATTATGTTTGTATGAATAAAAGTATTTATTTTCAATATATATATATATATATATATATATATATATATATATATATATATATATATATATATATATATATATATATGATTGCAACGTCTTGTCAGACGAGGGACACTCGCTCAGACACCATGAGCCCAAAAATTCACACGCTCAAGCAGGCATGAAACTGAAGACGGTCATTGAGATCAATTGTTACATCTTTTCAGCATTTGAAGCCTCCACATGTCACAACTTTTCCATCGCCACAGAACCATTTTTATAGACAAATGTTCGAGGGAGTATCTATACACAGATGATGTTACAGAGTCTTAGCTTTGTACGACAGCTAAGTCTCTCTCTTGGTTCAAAATGTTGAGATCCAGCAACAAGAAAGAGCAAGATAGCCAGCAACAAGTTAAACTGCAGACCAGCTTAATGCGGGTACTGGTCTCCCGCCTTATGTATATATATATGTATATATATATTTTTTTTGTTTTAAATAAAAATATATATATATATATATATATATATATATATATATATATATATACCCAGCAAATAACTTTTATACAATAACTATTGCTTGTACAGTGTACAGCAGCATTGCTTTAAACAATGCTTTCATTAGATGATAACTCTGTGTCCAGGTTTCGGGGCCGAAGCATCATATATATATATATATATATATATATATATATATATATATATATATATATATATATATATATATGCGCGCGCGTGTGTGTTATTTTAGTAAAATATGTTTTTTCAATTATATTTCAATATTTCACTCTTTGCGTATACCAATCCTTTTTATAAGAAACCCAGTATATGTTGAACCTAACAACAAAGCATGTATAAAAGAATAACAGTATAGTTACATTCCAAAGTCAAAATATTTATTTTTCGTGCAAGGCACCTCCTCCGGCATCTTAAAATGTTGGTACATTTCTTACAGATCCGTTTCGCTAAGCAAAAATAAACGGTTAAAATTATGCAAAAGATGGCTGCCGGAACAAACACATAATGTTGAGTCTTCTATTTTTTTTCAGCACTATATTTTCATCCAATTCTTTCTATCTAAGCAAATAATTTATAATGTTTCTGAAGAGTATATGCACTGAAAAATGACAGTATTGATATAATAATAACCGTTTGTTTCTGCATAACGAAACGTACCTGTAAAAATGTACCGAAATTTTAATAAGCCGGAGAAGCTGTTTTTATGAAAAATAAATATTTTGATCTTGAAATATAACTATATATATATATAACTGATGACCCAAAATGAGGGCGAAACTCGTTTCTTGGACTTCTGGTTCAATGGCTTTGTTCAGTGGGTTGCGACGTTGTTTGGCTGTGGAAATAATTATATGATCTTTTACATTCTGAAAAATTCTCTCTCTCTCTCTCTCTCTCTCTCTCTCTCTCTCTCTCTCTCCTGACGGCACTGATAAGTTGTGATACAACGAAACAGGACTGTATGTCGATGACTACAAATATATATATATATATATATATATATATATATATTTTTTTTTTTTGTTGAATCACCTCCTGAGCTCTGCTTAAATGTTTGGAGCAGGTAAAAATTAGCAAAGCCATTTACATTTAAAAATTAAAATATCTTTAATACATTTAAAAATTAAAATACCTTTAAAATAAATATAAAGTAATTAATAGATTTAATAACACGTGTTTTATTAGGGGAAAACACACTTCTATAAATATTTTATTATCTGTTCTGTTAATTATTCTTGACAATAGATTCCATGAACAAAGCTTTTTTTCCTATAATTGCCCGCATGTGAATCTTTGTTTCAACACAAACAGAAGCACCAGCACCACTCACTCTTAGCAGCGACATATGAAACGATACAAGCCGCTGTCTGATAAACGGATATATTTCAAAACAATGTCAGAATCAAAATCAAAAAACGAAAAAAAAAAAAAAGCCAATAAAATGGAAGAGAAGAAAACAAAGTTTTCATTCAACAAGCTTAGTGACGTCAGCATATTATTCTACTTTCCAGTTTTTCTCTCTTTTTCACTCTTAATCCTTTTTTCTCTTTTGTACTTCCGTTTTTTATCGACCATCTGTGTGGCCTGATTTACCTCATGGGATTTGCCTTGAAGTGGTTTGCAACAGCATCGATCTCGAAGCATTCAGTCGTTTTTAAATTTTCCCTTTCTTCAGGGTCGGGGTATATCTTCAGTGTTTTGAGTTAGTACGCCGGCTCTCGTTCCAACTTTCTAAATTGCTGTTTCACGGAACTCTAATTATCTTTTGTGGACCGAACTGCTTAAGACAAATCGAATTCACCTTCCGAGTTGAACGCAATCGACTCACTGACGAACTGCTGAAAAATAACTGTGCATACCCATTCATATCGAGGATGTGGTCGGTTAGGGGTGCGATTTTCATCCCATCGACCAATCAACCAGCGCCACATTGATACTCGCTGAAAGATGTTTGGTCAACAGACCAACTGACTTGACTCAAGCTTTAAAAAGGACAAATATGATTTCACATTTGCGCTCTTTAGTCAAGGTCAACAGATCAACTCTGTTGGCAATTTCTTTTATCATCAATCGAAATATCAAAGCAAATTAACATTTCCCCTTTTGTGCGTTATTAATATTTAATAAATAAATCAGAAATAAATCTTTTACTAAAACAATTAATTAGCTCATTCTCATCAGGTCGGAACATACACACCAGTCGAAATCTGAAAGCAAATAAACATTTCCCCCTTTTACTCGTAAATAAATATTTAACGAAAGCAATTACTTATCTCTCGTTTTCACGTCCAATCTATTACGCACGAAACAAGCATATACACCAGTCTGATATCAACTAGTGGGTGTATCTAATGCAACCAGAGCTTGTAAGTGTTATAGCAATTAGTGGATGGCTCACTTCGCTTAGGGATTTAATCTTCAGAAACTAGCTACAATGGTGAAGAACCGGGGCTCCACTCAAGCGACAGCGTTACAGACCGACTGTTATTTGCTTTGAAACTGTTTATAACAACGTCGACCATGACTCTATTCGTTAGCCTAAGTTATTCGTCGTGTTTTAGAAAGTGGTCTAACACAATCATCCACCTCTTCCTCTCGTAAATGAGGCATCAACTTGGCGTCTATGACCGGTCTTATTATTTATCTACGACAAATTAAGGCACGACAAATGTTCGACAAAGTACAACAAATGCTCCTCTATTTGTGTGAGATTTAAGCACGACAAATTAAAACACGGTAAATTAAGGCATAACAAATGATTTCTGCTGCTTTTTTCGATAAATCTTTTATAAAACAAACAATATATATTTTTTTTCAGATTTAGAGAGAGTATTTTAAAAAATATGAGCCAGACATAAAATATGGTTGAAGTTAAAAGGAAAAAAAATGTTTACATTTTCAAATCATAAATGATTTTTTGCCTTTGTTTTTAGTAGTAAATGTTTCCAATAATGATTATGAAAAGTAAATATGTGAATTAATTACTTAATTAATTACTTAATTTCCTTAAATCTCGACCAGTCAGTAAAAAACAAAACAAAACAAAAAAGAAATAAATAAATAAATAAAAAGAAAAAATAATCAGTTCAATTTTTGCTCACGGAGAAATTAAATGACGCATCTCTGCTTCTGACGGGCGTCCATGACAGGAGTTGCTTTCTTAGAATCTTACACAATATCAGCAACAGAGTGATGATACTTTCAGGTCATAAATGCATAAGTTCAGTCATCATAACAATGCGTTCGATCCATTCTGACGGAATGAAAAAATGAAAGGTAATACTTTGGAACGACCTTCATACTTAAATAATATTGTAAAGTGGTATACTATATTTCGTATAGATGTTCTGTATCTACTTCAACAGTGCTCAATCCATTGAGTAGCGATTAGTAATAAAGTATGAAAATATATTTATGACAATAAAGCTGCACAGGAGCGTCTGCGTTTCATCTGCACAGAGAATCGTCACTCTAAATGACTTGCGGATTTGTATATTTTTGTTACCATAAAAATATTTTCATACCTTAATATATATGTTTATTTTTTACTAAGATTTTTAGCGCCAAAACATAAAACAGCATGCCAGTCCGTCTAAATTTAAATCGGTTACTTTTTATTATTATTAACATAAGAATTCTGTCTTGCTCAAATGACGTGCCTAAATATCCCACGAGTAAAGAATCAGCAGGAGCAACGTGCTTTTTCGTACATTTTTCGTGTCTTAATTTGTCGTACGTCTATTTATACTATTAATAAAATTCTAAATGTTTATTTATGTATATATATATATATATATATATATATATATATATATATATATATATATATATATATATATATATATATATATATATATATACGAATAAAACTTTCGAACGGATGCACCGAATTGAAAAATTCTTTTTTTTCCCTGAAAGGGGCGAGTCCCTAGATTGTTCTTATCTATATATGGTTCTAAACGAACAATGCCGAGTCACACAAAAAGCTCGAAATAGTTTTTTTTGGGGCAGATTTGTGACTTTGTTGAAAAAGTTGCCTGCACATGTCAACAGAATTTAGCACTGTCTGTATACAGTCGCGGTAACATCTTTCGGCATACGGACAGGATTTGTAGCGCAATGGATAACACGTCTGACTACGGATCAGAAGATTCCAGGTTCGAATCCTGGCAAGTTCGTAATAATTTTAACCATCATTGTATCCAACGTTTACTTGTTATCCTTACCCTTAGAGTATTTTTTTTCAGTGATTTTGTTTTGTGTATATGGGAATTTCCCATACTCCGAGTTCACAAGGTAAGCGTTGATGGTAAGACGATGTTGAGTGTACTTGATGTTGAGTGTACTCGATTTTGTATTTGACTCGGCGTTGTGTGTGCCGGCGCGGCGCAGCCACAGTAGTTAGTAAAACCCTGTATTTGATTATCTCGAATCTCCTCGGTCTATCTTTACAATGTCTCCTACTTAATTCTAACTCTCTCAATCTGATTCCCTACTAAATTTGTATTTTTCTGTTCTTGCCTTTGCGAGCTCGACTTTGGATGGCTGCAAGTTTTGAGGATAAGCGGTATCTGTTCTAATGCTTCTTCCCCTAAATGTATCATTGTCCACCATACGCTCGACTACTATACGAATTAACCGGGTTTTCCTCATTGACATCCTTACTTATAATTCCAGTCGCTGACCAATTTCTATTGACTCATCTTTTATGAGTCATATCGAGGCGTCTAGAGTTGACTACTTGAAAAATCTTTAGACGTCTGGAATATCGCGTCACTGTCTGTTGCCAATACTTGAAATAGATTCCTTGAGTAAATCACTAAAGAAGAGAAAAATACGAAAGAGAGAAAGAGAACAATAGAAATAGGGGAAAGAAAGAAGGTAGGGAGAGAGAGAGAGAGAGAGAGAGAGAGAGAGAGAGAGAGAGAGAGAGAGAGAGAAGACAGGCAGAAGAGAGAGGCTAAAGGGTTAAAATTGAAAAATTGGTACGATTTTTATCTGTTTTTTAATTGTTTCACGAATGCCCTTGCATGAATGGTTTACAGTACAGATTCCTGTTGTTAAGAATAAGTAGGGTTGTACACACTTTTTAAAGATCGTATCAAGTTGGCCTAATAGTTATCGCACTTGACTCACTGTTTTTATGTTTTGGTTTCGATCTTAGCTTGAGTATTTTTTTTTTTTACTTACAAGTAAAACATAAAAAATATTTTGACAAAAACAAAATAAACATTTAGGAAAAACATAATACTCACATGCACATGTTTCTGTTTCGTTCGTTTTTTTTTAAACTTTATTTTTTAAGGAAGTTAATGTCATGTTTAATACTTACGGTATTTCTGTTTATAATAAATAAGAATTCTGTATTAATCGAAATATAATATTTAGGTGTATTTGATGATCGAGCAATGCCGGGAAGCCTGCTAATACACACACACACACACACACACACACACACACACACACACACACACACACACAAACACATATATATAGATAGATATATATGTATCGACTTTTTAAACGAAAATACTGTTAATAGCGTCTCCAACCATGGAGATCATGGAAAATATTTCCTTAGAAAGCAGCCCATAATATTTTGGACGTAAACAAATACTATTTATTTATTCATTTATTTATTATTTTACTTATAAAACAGTTATATAGGAACACGTATTTCGAGGTGCCATCTCTTGTCAGCGTAGATTGACTGTTTCTAGGATTCGAACCTCAGACCATATGAATAATGGCCGAGTTACGCCACGAAGGCCTAGATGATTTTACGTGTTATTTTTATCGCTTTTAAACTTATGTCGACTTTTTGTTGATTTTTAAAACGATAATACGGTTAATAGCGTCTCTAACCTTGGAGATCATGGAAAATATTTTCCTTAGAAATTCGTCCATACAGATGAAATCACCTCTCTTCAATTTTTGTGCATCATCATCCATTAGCAGATACTAACATCCAGTAGCGACACTGTTGATCACTGGCGGTTATGACAGTGATTGTCGGTAACTGGTGACCAGTGCTATTTTTAGGTACTTACTGTCAGTTCTTGACAGAGGTGGGTACTGGCGGACATTGGCTGGAAAATCGCCTGGCTACAATTGTTGAACACTGCCATCCGTTCACTCTTGGTGATTGATAGCCACTGGCTGTCTAACCAACTGTCAGTCACTGGCCGTAACTGTCGGACAAAGACGACCATGACAAAGTTTGAACTAAACAAGGAGTACTCTAATTTTCGTTCTACGCAATTCTGATTTGCTTCGTTGCTGTAAATATGTTTTTGGACTTATGCAAAATACAGATCGTGCTTTTTTTTAAATATGATAGCCAAGTTAAATCTAACTTTATACAGTATTATTTGTGTATTGAAATGTTAGTTTGAAGCACATAATAGTTATAAAAAGCTTTTAGCTCCACGTTGAGAATGGGTATTTAAATAATAATGTTATTATTTTAACACTGTGCGCATTTTGGATAAGTATCCATTGTTAGCTGATAAGCGCATGAATATAGAACATATAATAAGAAAAAAAATGTAATGTGCATCATATATGAAATAATTGTTGTGCCTTAAATAGGATGTTTATTTTTTTTATAATGTTTGGAACTTAGAAATGTTGCGAGGAAGAAAATGGAAGTCCTCTACTACCGACCTTTCCATAACGTAATTAATTGTTATCGCAGTTATGTTTTTATATTTTAATAAGTTTGCATAAAATTCTTGTAAACTAACGACAACTACGATGACGACAATCGTGACGACAACAATGGCAATAGGAAATAAAATGAAAAACAATGTTTTTTCTTTTTGAAAACCTCAATTCTGATATCCGATTCTTTTATGGGGTCGAAGTGATTGTTTTTGTTAACGTCATGTTGTTTGGCTCGCGATAGGCTTTTTTTTTTTAACTGTTTGAAATTCCCATAAACCGATTTTCTTCTCATCTGATATCTCTTAATCTAATGAACGTATATGAACAATTACTCACAATGACCGGAACTTAATAATAAATTGTGAAAGAAGGGGTTCCTATTTATGTAGGGTAACCGTAAGTACAAATGTTAAATGTACATAATAAGGAAGTAAACACGGACGGTGCGGTTGTAAAAAATGTGACAAATGTATAACAGTTCTTGGTCTCGTCGAGGAGAATGAGAAGAGAAAATAATGAGTGAGTAAGTATCCTGCCATGACCTGTAAATAGTAGTTTTTGGGGGATAGTGACTCTTCTCCAAAATATAGGAATTAATGATCATGAATAAAATCGACTGATAATCCGCAAGACCTGCGTCAGATATTGGTAGGTAGTGTGACCATATTGAATTTATATGTGGCGTATGTGTTTGTATTGCTGTTATGTTTTACTGTAGACGGGAAAAATCGTCTCTATTTCATTATATATATATATATATATATATATATATATATATATATATATATATATATATATATATATATATACGGAAAAAATAATGTATATCATCAACATTTTGAATGATTTGAAGGAACAACATAATATATATATATATATATATATATATATATATATATATATATATATATAAGAGTAGGTAGTAGTTTGCTTGAAGCATTGTTGGCAAAGGAATATATGGAAGTTTTAAAAGCCAAAAACAATGCGAAGAAATACCGGAATCGTGAAAGTAAAGAAAAGAAAAAACAGCGTCTACTTTTCTCTGTTTTTCTTTTCTTTACTTTCACTATTCCGGTCTTTCTTCGCAATGCTTTTAGCTTTTAAAACTTCCATATATATATATATATATATATATATATATATATATATATATATATATATATATATATATATATATATAGTGTTATAATGGAATAATTCCAGGAGGAAATCCGGGTACGAGAGCTCAATGTGGTAAACAGAGCAATAACATAAAAATATAACACGGAAATTACATAATTGTCGATGCAATAATTATTGCATCGACAATTATGTAATTTCCGTGTTATATATATATATATATATATATATATATATATATATATATATATATATATATATATATATATTGAGTATATTTAGGCAGCATATTCTCCTTTAAGCATATATTGTTAAACAGCACAACATTTTCTTGTTTGACAATTTTCCGTTTTATTTTTTCCAGTTTTCGAATAATCGTTCTTGTGTTATATGTAAAATGGTGTAAAAGTGATCCGTAGTCTGCGAGCGCTTTCGGCTCAGCCATGTTTTTTTTTTAAATGTTGCGCGATAGAGCTAGTATCGGAAAGATGAAGCGTTAGTCTACGGGACAACGTGTTGGTAGTATGACCAATGTAAGAGGAACAGTTAGAGATACACTCTCCTATTGGGCAATTAAATTGATAAATTACATTGTTCTTTTCCAACACTTTGTCCGCTTGCGAAATATTGTTATTAATTACGAGATTAGTCGTTTTCCGTTTTTTATAATAGATAATGAACTTCAACTCTCTACCGCTGCTGGGAGATACGTATCGTCGAATTATGTCTTTTAAGACCCTTTCGTCTATGTGATAGTTTTTATGTAACTGGTTACAGTAAAATATATTTATGGGTGACGGATTATTATCCCTTTCCCTACCAGCAACATGACTTAAATTGTTAATAAACAATTTAATTTCTTTATCCACTAGAAAGTTTGGAAAATGATTATTTATCAGTACCTGTTTTATGTTTCTTAATTCACCGTAGAAGATTGTTTTACTAGACGAAATCATTTTTGCCCGTTGGATAAGGTTTTTTATTATTGCTACCTTATAACGAAATGGGCATTCACTTCTATAATTTAGGATACATGAATTAAGAGATGTGGGCTTTTTAAACACTGAAGTAATAAATTCATCATTGTTGGAATCAATATAGACGTCTAAAAATGGTATCTTGTTATTTATGTTGAGCTTATAAGTAAAGTTAAGGACGGAGTTATGAATCCAGCAAAAATATTTTAAAATGCCTCTGTTAATGTATATATAAAAAAAAATAAAAAAAAAAAAACTGTCCAATAAATTTATATATAAATAGCCCACATAAGCCAAAAACGATCTTATAGTACGATGTAATTTTAAAACACGACCTTATCATTCGACGTAATTTTAAAACGACTTTTTATATAACCAGCCTGAAGATGGTGGAAACGCCGAAAGCGCTCGCAGACTACGGAACACTTTTACACCATTTTACATATAACACAAGAACGATTATTCGAAAACTGGAAAAAATAAAACGGAAAATTGTCAAACAAGAAAATGCTGTGCTGTTTAACAATATATATATATATATATATATATATATATATATATATATATATATATATATATATAATTTATTATTTATACTATGTTGCATATTCATTTGCACGACTTTTAAATTCAACACGAATTGAACCGCACTAACTGCCACGGTACTATAAATCTCAGCGTGCACTTTCATAAACTTGGACTTTTTCGGTCCTCCGCCTGTTAGTATTTAGGAATGAACGGTTGTTGCAAGCTAGAACACTGCAAAATCTTTAACTCACCTTTGAAACAGAATATGCGATTTTGTTTACCCCCCCCCAACAACAACAACATAACTTTGAATAGAAAATAATGGCTATTATGTGACACAAAATAAAGTTATTATGATGTAAAACAAACCCGAACTAAATATAGAAATTGGCCGCACCGATTTTATCGATAATTCATCGTTGCCTTTTTCTCTGCGGCCAGATAGGAATAATAGGTCTTGTATAACAGTTATGAGACAGAGATGGTAACGATAATAAGCGTCCAGATTCGTATCAAATAAGGTTATGCGACGAGCTGGCGCAGTTTATGCGTACCTTATCCGCGAGTGGATCAATTTATAGCCAACCATTACATACTGTTAACGACCTGTGAGATAGGGTTGAATAAGCAAACAAAACACAGCTTTATATGAACGAAAAAAAAACCTTTCTTTATATTTATGTCATTAATGACTTCCAGTTTAGGTCGGTTGAAGAAAGTTAGGAGAGAGTTCACCTCAAACATTGGCATAGTCACGTTACCTTGTTGACTTTTTGCCCCCAAACCAAGATAGATATGTAAAAAAAATATATTATAAATTGTACCCTTTATTTAGTGACACCAATATCGGTCGAGGCTACACAAAATGTTCATTAAGAGAACGAGAAAAAACACCACCCAGACCTCTACTGGAAAGACATGGAGAGAATTAGAATATTAAAAAGTCTCCTCAGTTCGTAACGTTAAGTGACGTTACACTTTACTTTAGTAATTCATAAAAATAAAGCTGGAAAGAAATAAATAAAAATCCGGGTCGGCATTTTTTTGAACAAAAGCATTTATTACCGTTTCTCTCCTGTCTCGACACCACTTAAAAAGCCTCTCGCTGCCACATTTCCTTCTAGCATGACCCGCAAGCCGGCCACAGCCGGCCCATTCTCGTCTTCAACTTTACACGCCCATTTTCTTCCACGCGTACTTTGCTTTTTCCTTTCTTTCTTTTTTCTTCTCGCGCACACTTCCTAATTTGTATATGCGCTTTTTTTTCGGATACTACTGCTGCTAATCTCTTCGCAAGCTAGCCACCAATCGCTGCTGTTGATATTTTCCCACGCGCTCATATGCACTATGTTACAAGCTATTGAGGCCAAAAGCCGTTCAAGCATAAGCGTGAACCAGCCAAAAGACGAGGAACAATCAAAGGATTGAAATAAGTTCGATTACTAATGGCTCTGTTTATGGCAAATAGTTGTTGATATTTGACTTGTTGTAATCTACAGGTAAGCAGTCCGTTTTTTTTTACATAAGTATCACCACTCATCAAGGCCAAGAGACCACTCGAAGATAAGGGTTAAAGAGTGTACAGTAGTCAATTGGACAATATAATAATCGTTAGTAATGGAAATTTGGTAAATTTGTTAACTTAAGTGGAACGGCTCATCAAGAACTTGTTTACGTTGGACTTGAAGACAATCAGATTTTAGTCAGCTGGAAAGCAGGAAAACGGAAGACAGTTCCACAGCCGTGCACTTCTAAGAAAGAAGCTTTATTTATGAAATCTACGTTTAGGCTTAGGCACAGATAAAGAGTGTGGGGAATTATTGATAGTATTTTCAGCTAGACGAGTGCTTCTTGTGAAAGTTTGGCGAGGGGGAACCATAGATTGGAGCTCAGTCGAGCACTTGCCAGGAAAATAACGATAAAGCAGATACAAACTCGCAACATCTCTTCTGTGATATAGAGGTTGCAAGGAAGAGAAAAGGACATCTCCTACGAGGCTACGAAGTCTATTTTGAACTCTGTCAATGTAGGACAAGTCCTTTCTAGCAGCTCCTGCCCAGATGTGGCAACAGTCCTCAATCCTTGGACGTATCTGGCTCTTATATAGATAGAGAATTGCACGAGCAGTGAGATATCTACGGGATCGATAGAAGGATCCCACCATTTTTCCAGCAGCCTTTGCAACAGATTTGATGTACGTGTTCCACTTCCGATCAGGAGTAAAGGTCAAGCCCAGAAGCTTGTCAAAACATGAGGCCTCCCCAAGATGAGAGCCATTCATTTCAATTGATGTCAGATGGGGATCAGAGCATTGATGATGTAAAGATAAAAACTTGGTTTTAGATGCATTAAAAGTAACCGGCCACTCCTTTCCCCATTGTACTACGTGCTCAAGATCAGAGGAGAGAGAATCGGAGAGAACTTGGTCGTTTACGGTCTTAGATGTGCTACCATAGATGGTAGTGTCATTAACATAAATGCCTACGAATGATGTAAGGATGTGATTTGGGAGATCATTAATATAAATCAGGAAGAGAGTTGGGCCCAGGATGAACCCCTGAGGGACTCCAGCATTAATACTGTGAGCTTCTGATTTTTGCCCATCAACTACTACTCTTAGGAAAATTTCAGAAAGAAATGATTTAATAATTGAGAAGACATTTTCAGCTATATCATAGCTGAAAATCTTGTGAAGTAAACCTTTATGCTATACCCTATCGAAAGCCTTTGATATGCCAAGAGCAATTGCCCTAGAAAGGTTGCCTCCGTCGAGAGATCCGCTAATCCTATGAGATATAACTGTAAGCACATCTGCTGTAGATCTAGCAGAATGTGTGTCAGGTTATTTTTCCTGAGATGGTTGATTACTTCTGTATTTAACACAGATTCCAGCAACTTACTCTTGGCACACAGGAGGCTTATTGGCCTGTACTGAGAGGGGGATGAGCGATCACCTGAATTCTTAAATACAGGGCATACTGATGAGATTTTCCAGGGTGATGGGAAGCAATTCTCCTTAAGACAATTTTTATACAGTTTTGTAAGCATGGGCGCTAGTTCTAGTTGAAGTTTTTTGAGTACTTGTTATTATAAACAAGAAATCAATGATAAACGGCTGTTGCGATATTCAAGACTGATTTGGAAAACGAATCGACGGATAATAAAGAGATTCGTTTTCAATTGAACTTCAGGGAACAAGAAACATATCAACCACATATACATGGATAAGATTGTGAACAAACTATTTGAAAAAAAAAAAATTAACGTTATCCTTTTTTTTTTTAAATCAATATTTCGTTTCATTCGTTAAACTTTAATCATCCAACCAAATCAAAGCAAATATGAATGAAATTGAAAATAATGGGTAAAAGAAAGAAGAACTTAAAAGAGTGATGAGTTAAAGCATTACTTTGCAACTTCATCTATACCGGCGTTGAAGTTTCATAAAATGCTATTCTTTACAAAGTTTCTTAAATGAAACGAAATATTGAAATGAAATAAGCTTGTGTTAATTCTTTTTATATAAATAGTTGTTTGTTTATGACCTATACATGTTGTCCAATATTAAATCTTTAAACGCACCTTTCACATCTATTACTTAAGAGTTTTAAGAATAATTCAATAATTGGCCCAGCGTCATCGTGCTGTTTACTTCCGTTCAGTCCCAAGAGACAATGGATATCCTCTGCAAGCGTATCTGCGTGTAATTGTGTGGCAAGGGTTGCGCAATTTCCAATCACACCTCTCCTGAATAGGCACTGCTTGAAGCCAGTGGCAATGAGAAGTGCTAGACGACTGGAAACAATGGCAAGACAAGTGGAGAGTATATAAGCACCTGGAATTCCCAAGTAGTCACCCATTTTAGGACTGACCAGGTTCAACATTGCTTAAATTCGGTGATCTAACGAAAACCGGTGTGTCAACGTGCATTATGTCTTATTAACTAATCATAAGGTCAGTGTTAGACAAAACGTTGTTTTTTACTATGAGGAAAATCCAGCTCCCCAAAAGAGGTACTCTAAATTGAGGCAGAAACAAAAACACCTATATATAATGATTTATCGTTTAATGATGAAGTGCAGTGTCAGAGCAGATATTACACCTTGATCTTAATCAAATTAATTGACAATATATTCTGGAAGTTATTCCCCCCCCCCAAGAAAAACACAGCATTTCATACCAAGAATTGATTTCGTAGTGTTTGGATTATTCGGAATATCGTTTTCATCTTGAGTGTTGCACAACGTTTTGATCAATGTAATCTTCGACCTTCTTTAGGTGTATCTTGTCGACTATAGAAATCTGTCTGTCGAAGCCGGGAATCTACATGGAATTTCGAACAGAACACTTTATTTAATCCACGGAGGGGTAGCAGGCTCTTGTTCCATCAGCCATGACTAGGTAGAAGTTTTAAGTAATTCGCAATTGTATTTTGAGTGTCGCCCGCACTGAGGATTGAACCTTCAACATCCAGAAGAGTGTCACTTGCAACTGAATATTTGACCAAGTACTTCGTCCACTAAAATGCAGGTCCTTGAAAATAACACTCAAGATGGGAACGGTCCTAGATATGACCTTAAACTATATCCAATGGTGAAGCCCCAGTTTGTTGGTTTTGGGGAGTGTGGGCCACATCTTAATTACCATTGCTCCCAGGTCCGCTCTGACCTGGAATTGTAGTTCCTGTTAGGATCTCAACTTGCAAAAAAAAAAAAAAAAAAAAAATTGTATCAAATTTTTTTTCTTCAAAATCACTGGATTCGGCATTAATTAACTTGAAAAGGGTTGATATGCCGTAAAATAAAAGCAACCAACCAAATCAAGATGGAAACAACACTTCGAACAATCCAAATAACATGAATTATCAATCCTCATTTGTAAAGTTCAGAAACACAAGCATTAATTTTATTTAAAAAAAAAAAAAAATGAAAAACATTAAAATACGTTTATAAACATTCTTGAGTTGACAGAATTCCCAGAATTCTCTCGAATGTTGTTATTCATGCATTTTATTATATAAAGTTTGTGAACACGATCTTTTTTTTTAACTATAAAAATATTTAAAGTTTATTGTCGCTACGAAGATGGCTTGTCCTTTCATTATATCCTGTTTCGAATGCATGTATGCGTTTCTGTTTGTTCGAGATCCAGTGTCTATTTGCGCGCACATTGATAAGCCGATGTGATATTTTGTGCATATCCTCAACCACCTGTGCACAGTAAAGATCGGTAACTATCGATGAAAAACAATATTCCTTAAACATGCCTTTTGCTCTCTTTTTTTGTCAGCCGAACAGTCATTGAAGGTCGAGGAAAATGTCGTGGTATCGGTCGTCGACATGTTAGAATTTGAATGACACTTGATATTTTTGTGTTTCGCAGCGAACAGCCTCGCTACCGGATCCAGAATTACACCACCATCAAGAGGAACCACTTCGCAGATTCCCTCACTTTCCTCCTCATTCTCAATTGCTATTTCTGAGCTGGTGAGGAGGCTCCCTCCATCAAGAAATGTCTATGTAATAACATCTATTATTTAAGAGTTTTAAGAATAATTCAATAATCGTCACAACATCATCGTGCCTGTTTACTTCCTAATCATAATGTAATATAATGCCTCCGTTCAGTCTCAAGAGACAATGGATACCCCCTGTAAGTATCCTCGATCCATAAATGCTATCAAACATAATTCTCTTCCGGGTTCACTTTCCTCAACGATAGATTGACTCCTAATGTGGTTTGCGCCTTGGAGATAGCTTCTACACGTCTTATAGTTATTCGACCAAAGCAAAAATTTGAGCAAAAATAAGCCAGAATAAAAATTCAACTACTTAAAAAAAATGAAAAAAAAAAACAAAACAACCCGAAACAATAAAAAAACAAACAAACAAAAAACATGTCAAGCGTATTTCCGCTTCACTATGGCTCTATCACACAAATCAAACATTTTTCCGTTTTGTCAGCCATCTTTCTGTTTGGTCAACAAGTCTTTCATTTAAGTCACAGTAGGTATTTAAATAACCCCCTTCTTTTTCTGCTATCGGATCCTGTACTGCATCCCCATCAGGAGGAACCACTTCTCAGATCCTTCCCTTTCTCCTCCTCGATTGCTTTTCTGAGGTGGTGAGGACCCTCCGTCAGGAGATGGTTATGTAGCACGGGTATCGTCGGCCCTATAAATATTATCAAACTAAACTCTTTTCCTGACACACATCCCCCCATAGTAAATTGATCCCCAATTTGATCTGGGTTCTGATGGTATCTGTTACACGTCATGTCGTCCATAGACCCGTGCTCTTGAGGAAAGTAAGGCAAGAAAACAATTCAACTACTTAAGAATAAAACGTGTCAACCACCTTTCCGCTTAGCAAGTAAGTTACGCATTAAATTAATCTATATAATTATAAAACTCTGTGGATCCTCCGCCCTTGCTTGCATCTTGTCTATCAAAAACATTGTTATCATAGAAACCAGCTTGTATTCAACTATATTGAGTACAAATAAACTTCAGTCGTTGCTTAATTTGTAGACATAGTTTCAATCATGAAACTGTTTTATTGTTTTGGTTTCAGTTTTCATTCTAGCTGATTTTTTTTGGAGGGGGGAGGGATCATGACTATATATTGGGTACAATATAATCTCTACAATTATATAAATGCAACTTTGCCTCTGTGTGTGTGTGTGCGTGCATGGTAGGTCGTTCCTTATAGACTCCGAAATGGCTGAGCAGATTTTCTTTAAAATTTACAGAACTTCAGTGTATAAGTCTGGGAGTTATCTTAGTTAAGTTTTGTCGCCGAATACCCCAGATAATTGCCGATAATCTATAATCGAAACCGTTATTTTAATTTATCTATGATCGGTAAAACCATTTTTTCCATGTCGTCGCTTAGCAACAATGATAAAAAAACGGGCTGTGAAAATTCTACTGTGGATAAGTTAATAGTGTTTTTTTTGTATAACATGGTCTGTAGGTTTAAACTCCGCACGTAAATTATTTTTTCATTAACTGCAAATAATTTTATAAGATTGAAAATTAACGTGTTTTTTTTTGCATGACGTGGTCTGTAGGTTCAAACCACCTACGTAAATTTCTTAATGTTTTTTTTTTGTTAAGTGGGAAGAAGTTTATATAAGATAATTTTATCAAAGAAATAGTAGGTTCTCTAGAGTGCAATGTAGAATAACATATTTTGGACTAAGTTACTGCATGGAGGCATATGAAACTTCCTCCCTGGCTATTTCACGGATTTCGATGGCAATAAAAATATAGGAGTGTGAAATATTCGTTGATCATCATTCAATCCCGGGCAATGTCTGGTCTCCCAGCTAGTATGGAATAATTAACTCTATAATAATAAATATGAAACCTACGTAAATTAAAATATCATATTTAAGCGTATTTTACAATCGGGCAATACCGGACGTCCCTGGATAGAATTGATTATTTAAGGGGACGGCTTAACAAGAACTTGTTTACATTGAACTTGAAAATGACAATGTAGTCAATTGTAAAGAAGACCCACGGCACAGAGTTCTACAGGTGATCAATTCTAATTTATGGAATTTGCGTTTAAATTTAGGCTTAGATAGAAAGTGGGCAAAATTGTTGGCAGTGGTTGTAGCGATACGAGTGTTTGTCGTAAATGTTTTGCAGTGGGACTATAGATTACAGCTCAGTCAAGCACTTGCCATGAAAATAATGATAGATCAGAGGTAGACTAGTAACATCTTTTCTGTGAGAAAGCGGCTGTAAAGAAGAGAAAAGATCATCACCTACTAGATTTCGAAGCCGATTTTGAACACGATTTTGAACACGATTTTGAACACGATTTTGAACAGGGTCCAGGCAAAAAACAGTGCCCCGAGCAACTACTCAGATGTGATAACATTAGTTAACTTTAGGACGTAGTTTTATACAGATAGAATATTGCGCCGAAACTGAGATACGTTCTGGAGCGCTAGAATGATCCAACCATTTTTCCAGCGACATTGGCACAGCTTTGATGGATGTCTTCCATTTCAGATCATGAGTGAAGCTTGCCGAAGCGGATTTTTTCCTTGAGAAAAGAGCGATATATTTCAGTTGGGACCAAGCGGGAACTAGAGCGTTAATAGTGAAATGATAAAATCTTGGTTTCGAATGCATTAAAATTAACCAGCCATCTTTTACACTATTGTAACACGTGCTTAAGGTCAGAGTAGAGAGACTCATAGAGACCTTTGTCATTGCTGGTCTTTGAAGTGTTGCCATAGATTTTAGTGTCGTCTGCATAAACGTCAACGAATGATCTTAGAATGTGATTTGGGAGATCATTGATGAAGACCAGGAAGAGAATTGGGCTCACAATAGATGAGTGAGGCAAATAACGTTGATGCTTTGAGTTTCGGACTTCTTCCCATCGATGATTACTTCTATAAACCTGAGATAAAGAATACAATATTTGAGAGGACATTTCCAGATATTCCGTAGTTGGAAATCTTTTGAAGTAGACCTTTATGCCAAACTCTATCAAATGCCTTTGATGTGTTAATAAATATGCTACTATCGTTTGCCGGGGAGAGTTACTTGATTTGTCGTAGGGACGTTTCTTGAATCGGTTGTTATGTCCTGGCACGGCAATCAGCTCCCCAGGTGTTAAACACGACCAATCGATAAGTACACCCCTTTAAACTAAGGTGTTGATACGTTCGTTGCTGTTACATCAAGGATGGATTGCTAGGATTGATTTGATGTCGGCTATCTCTGCTGGTGGGTCTTATCACCTGGCCTTCGGTTGGCGTCATTATTGGCTTCATAGACATTGTTGACATGGACCGTTTGTTGAAATTGAACGCTTGTCCAAAACAACAAAGACATTTTTTTTTAAATAAAAAATAGAATGATTTTACTTTAACATTTAAGGGGCATTTTAAATTCAAGACATATCCTCGACTCGTCCGTCGCTGTTTGCAACCACAGCCCAAACTGCTATAGTCTGTGTTAGACGACGTGCGCAGTGAAACCGTTTAATGCAATACAATTTTTCTCTCTCTGCAAAAGAGAAAAACGAGAGTGATGGAAAAAGAGAAGAATGAGAGAGAGAGAGAGAGAGAGAGAGAGAGGAAGAAAGAGAGACATGCATACATGCTAAAAACTAAAGGCACTGAAATATTTTCATTGTTTAACAATCTGATGTCAGCATGCAGGTTTAACCTTTGCCCCTTTTGCACGCGGATTACATAAACAATTTCGGATCCCAACCGCCGCTCGTCAATCAGCCAAACGTTGGCACACTGGCTGACATTTAGATATCTGCCCCTACTTGATTTTACTTGTCTCCCCGAGTACAGGACAAGTCTGGCACAAGGATTCAAAATGTGGAAAAGCCCCAGCTTTCCAAAAGGAAGCTTATCATTGTGCCACATCAAGAGTTATTACTCTAGAGAGGAAACCCACATCGATATATTTACTGATCCTATGCGAAATTACAGTCAGTACATCAGTTGTAGATCTCGCAGGACGGAAACTATATATATGTATATATATATATATATATATATATACTAGCATGGATGCCCGACGTTGCCCGGGTGTTTGGAGGTGTGTGTTGAGCAAAAAAAAAAAAAAAAAGAAAAGAAAGTGGTAGTAGGAAGGCAGGGTCGAACCCGTACTGCGAAGGAGGAAAAGAACGTGAAAAAAAAAAAAAAAAAAAAAACGTGACGTCTTTGCTAATATGACCACCGTCAAGCCGGAAGTGACGAAGGTTTAAATTAAGGCTAGACGATCGAAAAGAGGAGATAACTTTTGAAGATATCGGCGAAAAAAAGCAACCCTCCCTGTAGAAAAGTTCCCAGTTGAGAGGGAAGAAATTAATATTTTTAGCCAATTTTTCAGTATTTGTCGTCTGAAGGATCGGGCTTCAAAACGATAACTGATTTTGTGAAAATCCGTCGCCTCTGTCGAAAGTTTTAGGCAGACATGCAAGCATACATACATGCATTTATATTTTGGTAGCTCAAATTTTCGACCCAAACCGATTAAAAAGCTTTCTCTGAATACCCTTTATGTCAAATTTCAAATGTTTAGACCAGAAATTGTCTGAGTAATTTGGTAGAGACCGTAGAAGTCAAATCTTTTAAAAATTATGACCCCTTAACATTTATTGTTTTATGCTTTAATACAAATTATTTACAAAGATTTTCCCAAATCTCACTACCCTGTATATCAAATTTCGAGTCTGTAGACTTCAAATTGACAAAGTTATTGTGTACACAGATAGAGAGCAGTTAGACAGACAGACACTTTCGCTAATATATATATATATATATATATATATATATATATATATATATATATATATATATATATATATAAAATTATTCTTTCGAAGAATAGATACATGCTATCATGGGTGCCGGCGTTGCCCGGCGTTGCCCGGGTGTTTGGAGGTGTATGCTGAGCAAAAAAAAAAAAAAAAAAGAAAAAAAGAAAACGGTTATTTTTTTTAACTTTGACCCCTATTATGACCCCTTAACATTTATTGTTTTGCGCTCCAATCCAGTTATTAAGTTAGATCCATGTCCAAGGAACCTGTATCTAAAAGTTCAAGTGTTTATACCCAAAATTGTTGGAGGAGTTTAGTAGGGTTCTCAAAGGTCAAATCGTTGAACTTTGACCCCTTAACAGTCAAATGTCTGGCCGAAAACCGATCACATAGATTTTCCCAAATCTCAGTACCCTGCATATCAAATTTCGAGTCTGTAGACTAAAAATTGACAGAGTTATTGCGTAGCGCAATGTACACAGACAGACACAGACAGACGCACACACACATACACGTTTACTTTTATAGATATATAGATAATAGACACAATAGTAATAGGCAAAGAAGGTGGGACTCCGCTATCGGGCTAGAAATCTTCTCTCACTTACAAGTATCCCATACAGATTCCTGAGTTCGACATACTGATTCCCGAGTTCATCGAGAAGAGAGCCATCCTGTCATTGAGCCTTTGTATGAAACGAAATTAAACTAAATATAACTCACATGACGACCTCTTACAAATAGCAGAATTGTTTCAAAATGCATAATGATCTCAAGTTAGTTTAATAGTGAATCGACTGCATACAAACATATAAGCATACAAACATATAAGCATACTTTATAGATCGGTAGTGAACATTCCAAGGCCACAGATGTATTTATTTCATATTCATATCGTTTTATTGCTGGCATTTTGCGTTTTACACGTCCTACTGCAAATATTTAAACAGTTATCTCGTAACGCATATACCATGCACTGAATAATATTGGCAAAGCCAGTGCTGTGGCCCTTAATATATCCAATGCCTTTAACAAAGTTTGGCACGAAGGACTTCTGAAAATTAAATCGTACTATATAACTGGACATAATTAAATATAATTAAATCCTTATTAGACAATTGATGGACGTACATACAAGCAACATAAGATTAATGCGAGAGTGTCTCTGAGGTGTATTCTTGGACCACTATTATTTCTGATATTCATAAACGACCTCCCTGATAATATTGTGTCCGAGATGGGTATATTTGCTCATGATACAACGCACGAAGGAAGAACGGATGTACACAAATCTAAGACAATGGCAGAATGGTTAGAAAATGACTTCCAGACCGTAATGGATGGTAACATTTAATGCTAGTAAGACTAAGCTGCTCTTCTTCAACAATTACAAGACGCCTCTCCAACCACCGATATTCATGACAAATGACACTCATCTGAGAATTCCTCCATTCAAACTCCTCAGCCTAACATTCACGGGCAATATAAACTGGAACAAATACATTGAGGGTATTGCGAATGCTGCTGCAAAGAAGGTGGGGTTCCTCTATCGAGCTGGAAAACTACTTACACCTGAGTGTATCCTGTACGTCTACAAGGCCACCATTTGCCCATGCATGGAGTATTGTTGTCATATCTGGGCTGGTGCATCTACAACTAACCTCTTTCTCCTGAATAGGGTCCAAAAGAGAGTTTTCAATCTAATAGATTCCAATTTGTCAACTAAGCTTCAGACCCTGTCCCATCATCGCAGTTGCATTCCTGTGCCTGTTTTACAGATATTTTACTGGAATGTGCTTTGATAAATTCGTCGCATTTGTGCCCCCTCGACATACATATCCTCGACATACATATCCTCGACATACTCGCTTAGCAACAAAATCTCACCCTTTCACCGTTGAGGTCCCTAAATGTCAGAAATAGTTTGTTCCCTCGAACAGGTAGACTTTGGAATTTCCTTCCAGTTACCTGCTTCCATGATTGTGACGATATGCAGAAGTTTAAATGTAACGTAAACCAACATCTTGTTTATCTTCCCTTGACATGATACTAAATAGTAGCTCCTTACATTCAAGTGGCGATATGCCTTGCTAGGGGGGGGGACGTAAGTTTAAAAAAATGATTCTGTTTAAATAAATGTTTAAATGTGTTTGTTAGTTGTATAAAGCTCTTGTACACACAATAATTGATGTTTTAGCTTCTGGTACACGTGCATATATTATCGGGGGGGGGGGGCTGCACATGAATATCGTACATGAAACTGCTCATGGGTAAATCAAGGTGAAGCTGAAATGAGACCAACCACTATCAAGAATAGTACTTTGGACTTGGGTATTGTCATGGCAAAATATAATTAAATTGGTTACTGAAGTCTTTTAATTTAAATTGCAGAATCTGATGGCCATAGGCGATAATAGAAGCTAGAGAAATGAAAATATGTTCCTCACCTAGAATCCCATGACGTAATCTATAATATAAATCTCATCGGTCTATTTAAATGTATGTATATAGGTAGGTAGGTATGCCTGCCTAAAACTTTCGACAGATGCGACAGATTTTCACGAGACCGGTATCGTTTTGACTCTCGACCATTCGGACGACAAATATCGAAAAATTGGCTAAAAATATTAATTCCTTCACCCTCAAATGGGCACTGCTCGCTTTTTCACCGATATTTTCGAAAGTCATCCCTCTTTTCGATTAACTAGCCTTCCGTTTTGGCGATGGATGCAACAGCAAAGACGCCACGTTTCTTTTTTACGTTCCTTTCCTCCTTCGCGGTACGGGTTCGAGCCTGCCTGCTTACTAACTCTTTTTTTTTTTTATTTTTTGCTCAATGCACACCCGGGCAACGTCTAGCACCCCGGCTAGTTGTTTATAAATGACATGTATCATGTAATTTTTAGGAGTTATAATTGCTATTTTCACTAGCCTATGACAATGCAAATGGTTTTCAGAAATATCTGTGTAGAAGCTATTACGTTACGCATGCATATTCGTAATGCCGTCGTTCAGCCTTCACCTCGCAAATTTCATTTTGTTTTAAATGTTCACACTTTTGCACCGATTTTCCCCGGCTAAAACCAAATATAAAAGTTCACACGGGTTCGAATACCATATATATTAAGTTTCATGTCTGTAAACCAAAACCTGATAGAGGAGTTTGGTGGGCCAAATTTTTTAAACAAATATATATACGCATACATAATTATATATAGAAGGAGGTTTGTGTTTACTATAACCTTTTTACGCAAATATTACACAAGTATAAATCATGTAGAATATATGTATGAATATAATTACACGTAATAGTTAACTAAAGATGCTCATCCAATAAGAAAACCGAAAAAAAAAAAAAACAACTAACAGAGAATGAATTTTAAAAATAATATGCAAATTAGCTAGATCTTTTGCAGGACTAATATATAACAAAGTTATATTTTCTTTTTAAATAAACAGAAACAAGTTTTGCCTTTTTTCTGTTATTCTTGTCCTTCGGGATGAAATTTTTATTAGTATTGTTATCTTTTTGTATTTTTTGTATGAATAAAAAATGTTTAAAATTGGGTTTAAGTAGGACCCTCCAAACCCAAATACACATTTGAACGGGTAATTATGATCAAAGATGCTGGCTCAGAGAGAAATCCTTTTAATTTTACAACCAAGACGAGATGGACCAACCAACCTCACCTCACCCTTTTTTTGAGTTAGCCTTGTGCCTAAATTTTTAGTTCATTTCCCCTTTTGTATTTCTTTTTTCTAGTGAATAAAAATTTAATATCTCAAAGTGTAGTATCTGTTCCGATGCTACACTTAAGATAATTTGTCTCGGTCAATGGAGGGGAAGCTCTTTATACTGAGACAATTATTATTTTTGGTCCCAACCAGAGTGCCCTTCTTGCCTTCTTTCCGGGGAGCTGGTTTAACCCCACATTAAAAACGACCTTGTGTCACATTTTGCTTTCGTGGGGAAGCAAATAAATACCAACAGAAAAAAAGTTTTTTTTTTTTAACTGAATATCAATACACAAAACCCCCAAATTTATAGGAGTGTAGATATGAGAGAGACCTTATGTTGTCCGGGATTAAATAAAGAACAACAAATGCTCACCACTTCTAATAATTTTATTCTCATTGAAATTGATGAAATCGGCCTTTTAAAATCAAATCAATTGATTGCTTGTTCATTGCCATGAACCGACTGGGGTGCACCGGAAGTTTTCCATGCCTCCTACAATGACTTAGTCCACACTACATACAGTCAACGTTACACTTTTGAGTTTATAAAATCATTTGATATAATAGCTTGAATTAAAGTTTAAAATGTAAAAGTCAAGTATCATGGTTCAATTTTGTTTTAACCGGAAACATTAATTTCGAACGCGCCCCTGTGTTATTAAAGAACCTTCTGTTGATTTTATACGCCAGTCCCTTCTGGGTATGCGATGATAAAATTTCTCAAATGCACTCAGATATTAGGCTATTTTGGGTCTGATTTTGAAAATATAAAAAAAAAAAAAATATTTTCGCAAGGGAAAAGTTAAATTTATATAAAAACGATATTGTTAAGTTGGGATTGGGCGCCAGAGATAGCAGAATCCTTTAATTGGGACTAGACGCAGACTAATAAAATAGTTAAACCCGAATAAAGAGACAAATAATTCAAATATCAGGTGATTTGTTTCCTGTCGTACGATGTACAACGTACGACGAATGTACGCGTTGCTTTGTTTTTAATTGGTTGACTGAGATCACCTGACTGAATCGGATGTTAACAACAGTTGACATTCGATCACCCGACTGTAGGGAAACCCGGGGAGGGGGATAGTAACGAAGAGAGGGAAAAAGGGGATAGTAACGAAGAGAGGGAAAAAGAAAATAGGAAAACAAAGCAAAACAAAGAAGACGAAAAAACGATACGCAGGGGTTGTTAAAGACCAAAATGAAAACAATGAAACAATGGGCGTCGGAATGGATACTTGCTTCAGTGGCTCAACTATTTTAAGATGGCGTGTACTGAGTTACACACTTAAATACATGTAACATCCGATGACTGATGTAGAAAACCGGATTAACACACACACACACACACACACACACACACACACACACACACACACACACACACACACACAGATGAATGGAAATGTGTAAAAAAGAATACGAAAAGTATAAACGCTTATAACTTTTCTTTATTCATTTTCAATTGGTGACGTGCTGAAATACAAAATAATATTATGAAAAAAATAAAAAAAACTTTTTTAAAGGTACATATTTTCGACCTATCCTTCAGTCTTCATCAGTGTAGTGAAAGTATGAGCATACACGGGGAAAAGGGGAATGGAAAAGGAAGGAAGGAAGGAAGGAAGGAGGAGGAGGAGGAGGAGGAGGAGGAAAAGGAGGTATAGCCAATGAGAAGGTGGCACGTCAGTTTTAAATATGTATATATATATATATATATATATATATATATATAAATTTAGTTGTTAAATTTAAATTCTGAAAATCAAAATATAGACACATATATTCGAGTTAAGAATTTATTGTTTAACAAAAGGAATATATAGAAGGGGTTATATTAATTTCTTTAATACATGGATTTTCAATAATGGCTCATATCATCAGAGGAAATGAAATTCGGTTCAGCTGTGAAAAGGCACGTATTTTGCTTTCAGCACTAATATTGAAAATAGTTTTTGGAGTGGTGAATGACAGTTATATGAAATTATTGAAAATCCATGGATTAAGGAAATTAATATGACCCCTTCTATATATTTCTTTTGTCAAACAATAAATTCTCAACTCGAATATATGTGTCTATATTTTGATTTTCAGAATTTAAATTTAACAACTAAATTTATATATTGCTCTATTCTTAAATATTGAGCTTTTCCTTTTTGGCTAAGATCATCCTGAAAGTATTACCTCTAGTGATATCTATCAGGATTTTTCGTCGGATTTAATCTGTCTTATCTTGCTATATATATATATATATATATATATATATATATATATATATATATATATATATATATATAGATAGATAGATAGATAGATAGATATGTGTGTGTGTATAATTATAAAAATGATAAAAATTGAATTCAATTTGAATTTGTGATATTTTGTTTGTTGCATTAGAATTTATTTTTTTCTGTATTAGAACATTCTTGTTTTCTGATGAGCCCATGGAAGAAAGATATCGGATTGAACTAGAAATATCGATTGCTCTTCTGTGAATGAAGTAAATCTGTAATTGCGCCGAATTTCTTTCATTTGAAGAATAAATGACTAGTAAAGCGACTTAAATCTAGTCGTTTGGAATGTAGCAAAATGTTTAATATATATATATATATATATATATATATATATATATATATATATATATATATATGTCTGCGTGTTTGTAAAATGATAAAAGACGAATAAAATATATTTTAGGAAATCTCTTTTTTTTTTCAATTCATCCAGTTTCATTCAGGAGAAAGGGACTATTATGAATTAAGGGACAGATTTATAACGCATAAGTAGGAAGTTGTGCAAAAATATTTGTTTATATTACATTTAAATCTCTGCATATCGATACAGTTGGGGAAACATAGAATCATAAAAATTGAACGAGATTTCATTCAATTTTATAATTTCATGTTAAAAAGGGGAAACCTGCTCAAAATATTAAAATAACAAATTTGATAACTATTTTTCCCCACATGCTTTCATGTTTATCATACGGCTATTTTTTATTTTTTAAATGTGAAAAAAATTCATTGTTTTAAACCAAGAAACGGAGTACACACACACACACACACACACACACACAAACACACACACACAAACACACACACATTATATATACTACTTGACACCATGAGATCGTAACCCTTCTTCTTCCTTCACCTCCACCCCTACTTCCTTTCTCTGCCACACCTCCTTCCAACCCCCTACTGCTCACATTCAGAAAATATACATCCCACTTTCCTCCAAAGCGGAGACCATATTCGAATATTTTATAAAAAACGAATATAATCTTGACTCTCTTTTCAATATCGCTCTTTTTTTTTGTTCTGATGAAGTGATCTCTTGAATTAGGAGTCCACTGAAACATGTATGCACATATGTAACCAATAATGTTTGTATAATAAACAGACTATATATATATATATATATATATATATATATATATATATATATATATATATAATAACAGGTCGCACGGTGTTGTCAAATACGCTTAAACATTATATTTTAATTTATGCAGATTTCATATTGTATCAAATATTATATTGTACTCAATATATAGTAATGATTTCAAAAGTGAAAAATATGCGAATTGGGTGCCATCAGTTAAAATCGAAACCAAAAAATATGTAGCTATATGGCTTTATTCATTATCGTCTGATGCTTAAAAAAATAACGCTTTGAAAGATCCTGTATTCATATAATACGCTGCTCCACGCATCCTTCCATCTATTATTTCAATATTTACTACACATTGATTAACTGCAGATGACGATTGATCCGCTTGCAAATATTTTATTATTTAGTGCTTTAATTATCATCTCTAAGTGTTCGTACAAGGTATAGGAGAGTTTCTTGTTGTTTTTATTAAAGATTTTATGTAAGGGATTCGTTATGAGGAAATGTTTTCGATGAAATTTAAAAATTTATTACCGAATTTGTTTTTTAAAACTTATTTATAGGGCGGTGTATACCAAATTATACTTCTTTTTCCTTTAGTTTTACTTTCAGTCTTATTATAACTATTGATGTCCTGCTGTTTATATTTAGTCTCGATATTATGGCACTCGCTACTTGTTAGAGCTATATTTTATTTTTTAAATTCATTGTCGCCGCTAGAAGTTTTGCTAAGTTTACTCTCGATAGAATTAGGGATCTGTTTTATAATTGATGAAGGATATGCTTTGGGTTTACGTATATTGAATTAACGTTATCATGTTACTTTTTAGTTAAGTTTATATTTACATAATTTGGGGTACATAAAATGCATATGTGGAGATATATAAATGAATAACCTTACAAGTTCCGATGACATTGCAGAGTCCAATTAACACAACACATTAGTTGTTATCATTGATTAATGCAAATCTTCTAATGTTTTAATGATGTGGATTTCATCTTTGTACATATCGGTATATATCTCAGCAAACCTCAGGGATGTGTTGATGATTTCTTCGGATATGGATGAATAGAATGTCAAATTGTAGGAAGGTTCATTTGTTTTTGTTTTCGATATTTTAAATTCAAACGATTGCTTCGGCACTATTCATCCACTGGTTTAACTCCAGGTATTTTTATTATTATTATTATTATTATTTGTTTGTTTATTATAGAAAGGATTGTTTTAGTCTCTTATACTCTTGTTTATTTATTTTATAAAAATTTATAGTTTTATCTGATTTTACGAAGAGTTGTTTATGTTTCTAACTATGTTGTATAATTGTTTTTGGAAGCTGTAAGGTTGTTTGTTGAACTCTAAATCCTTAATTACATTTAAGAGATCATTTTCGAAGTTAATCCTGAGTTCTATTGGTTTTGCGGTTTTAGACTTTTGAATCGATATGATTCTTTTGTATCTAGGCGGACACGTTTACTAAGGAAGGTGTATGCGCATTGGGCGTATTATTTCGTCCTTTTTTAAAATTAATTTAATAATGCATTGGTCCGTACTAGGTGTTGGAATGTTTATAAGCGATATTTCTAAGTTAATTTCTTTCATATTTATTTGATAATATTGTGACATAAATTATATTGAGAGTGCTCCATAAGAGCTAAGTATTTTTATTTAATGTATCCACATAAAATTTAGTAAAACAGTAAAACGAACAAATAACAAGGTCAATTAGAGGTCAAATATTGTCTGCTTGAAGTCTCACCGGCTAAGAGACAAATATCCTCTCGTGGAAATAACGTAGGTTTAAACTCTCTGACCCTTTACTCTTAAAATTTTTTTTCTACTGAAAACAAGACTCATTTACGAAACACCTGAAGTAATGGTAAATAAAGGATGACCATTTCTCATCTCTCTCCGAAATTGTTTTTTTTTTACAAGGAGGTCACCACTTATGAAGGCCCGGAAGCCACTCAGGGATAAGGGTTATTGCATGTACAGTACGTTGTACGTTAGTGTTGAGATTTCATAAAGTGTTTACTTAAGGGGGCGGTTCATCAGGAATTTGTTTACGTTGGATTTGAAGACATGCAAGTTGTAGTCAGGTGGGAAACAGGCAGATGGAGCAGAGTTCCACTGGCGTGCTGTTCTAAGAAAGAAGCTGTGTTCAAAGAATCTACGTTTTGATTTAGGCACAGATAGAGAGTGGGGAAAATTTTTGACAGTGGCTTCAGCTAGACGGGTGTTTTTCGTAAAAGATTGGCGAGGGGGGACCAGAGATTGGAGCTCAGACGAGCACTTGCCATGGAAATAACGGTAAAACAAAGACAGGCTCGCAACGTCTCTTTTGTGGTAGAGAGGTTACAGGGAAGAGAAAAGGCACCCCCCACTAAGCCACAAAGTCTATTTTGTACTCTGTCAAGGCAGGATAGGCTGTTTTTAGCAGCTCCTGCCCAGATATGGCAACAGTATTCCATCCTTGGACGTACTTGGCTTTTATATAGATAGAGAATTGCATCAGTAGTGAGATATCTTCTGGAGCGGTAGAAGGATCCCACCATCTTTCTAGCGACCCAGGCAACAGACTTGATGTACGTGTTCCATTTCATATCAGGAGTAAAGGTCAATCCCAGAAGCTTGTCAAAACATTGAGCTTCTCCTAGGCCAGAGCCATCCATTACAATTGATGCCAGATGGGGTTCAGAGCGTTGATGGTGTAAAGATAGGAGTTTGGTTTTAGATGCATTAAAGGTAACCAGCCACGTCTTCCCCGCCTGAACTACACGCTCGAGATCAGAGGAGAGAGAATCAGAAAGAACTTTGTCATTTACAGCCTTTGATGTGTTGCTGTAGATGGTCGTGTCATCAGCGTAGATGTCAACGAATGATTTAAGTATTTGTTTAGGGAGATCATTGATGTAGATCAGAAAGAGAGTTGGGCCCAGGATGGACCCCTGAGGGACTCCAGCATTAATACTGCAAGTCTCTGATTTTTGTCCATCGACCACTACTTTTATGAGCCTATTAGAGAGAAATGATTTAATGATTGAGAAAACATTTCCAGTTATACCGTAGCTGGAAATCTTGTGAAGTAGGCCTTTATGCCATACCTTGTCGAAGGCCTTTGATATGTCAAGAGCAATTGCCCGAGAAAGGTAGCCTTTGTCAAGAGATTCGCTAATCCTATGAGATATAACCGTTAGCACATCTGCGGTAGATCTTGCAGAACGGAAACCATATTGCGTGTCACTAAGGAGGTTATTTCTGCTGAGGTGGTTGACTATTTCTCTATTTAGTATGGATTCCATCAACTTACTCATGAAGCACAGGAGACTTATAGGTCTGTACTGAGAGGGAGAGGACTTATCACCTGAATTCTTAAATAGAGGGTGTTGGAAAGCACTTTTCCTTAAGGCAACGCTTAAACAGTTTTGTGAGTAAGGAGCAAGTTCAGGTTGAAGCTTTTTTAACTCTATAATGGTTTAACTACTGGATTTATTTTAAGGGAATATTCAGACCAGAGATAACGAGAGTTAAAGATATTACCATGACACTAAAGAAGAAACTTTAATAAAAAGGAATGAAATGAAACGTGCAATTTCAATTTGATTAGAATTGAAAAAAAAATGTTTAATAGGAAATATTTGACATGTAAATTAAAAATAGTCGGTCAAGTATACCTTTTGAAAAAATGATTTCATTCGTTTGGGTCAAGCATGCTACATCTCATTTTGTCCAATATCTGACCTTTGTTTGTATTAAGATATCAAACGAGTTATCTTTATTGAAAAAGAATATTCGCTTTGATATAAAAGTAAAAAAAATGACCTCGTCTCTCTGTTGTATGCAGATTCTCACGTACCAACAATCCTTGTGATCTACTATCCCAATTTATGTCCTTACGTTTGGATTATTTTTTTATTTTATTTTTTTTTTTACCTCTTCCAAGGAGTTTATATTTCAACCAAGTTTGTAGAAGTGTTTGATTGATTGTTTGCGTACAGCCTAGCATCGGCATCGTTTGATTAATCGTTACCAAACTTGATCATAATATCGGAAATAAGCTTTACTGATTAAAATTTTCGACATCTTGGTCTAAGGTCAAGGTCAGTGAAAATGTGAAAGTCTCACTTTTGTGCGACTACGCCAGTTCTATCCATCGTATAGACTCACTACGTTTCCCATATTGTAGTCAATAACTTCCCACATATTATATGACCTTGAATTTGATGTATCACAATAATAATAAAAAGTTCACTCGAAGTCGAATTTTTTTTACATAATTTCACTTCCGATTTTACCAAATTGGATATCATTAATCGTTGTGCAAAATTTTAAATCTGATCAGATTGTCGTCTGGTTACTAGACGTTTTCATGACATAATTTCGAGAATATTTGATACAATATGAAGAAGACAGATTTCAATAAGACCTTGTCACATCTGTATGTTGTGAATTGGAGAGATGAAGTTTCACGACTGAGATATTGTTTACTCATGAGAAGTTTTCATACAATTTATTACAAGTGATAAATTCCTGGCAACAATGTGTTGTATTCCGTGGAGTCTGAGTGACATAAAGTCCGTAAAAAATTTTCAGTATTTTCCGCTTCTATCGATAATCATTGCAAATTATTAGTGTTTTCTCAACAGTTGTTTATCATTGATTTCGCGCTGATAGCAGCTGTTAGCTTTATCTGCAATTTCAGTGGCAATAAGCCTGCTTAGTACTCCAATATTCCTTGTATTTTTCCAGTGGATATCCAGATAGTTCTATCTACTATGCCAGGTTCATCACTTCGCATACATTTACATCCGTGCATCCGCGCTATGTTACACTGTATTCTTTTGTTCATAGTTGATGCTCGATTGAGCTCCTATCCCTGGTGTCCCCTTTAAGACATACACAAAAAAGCTATAACCAGAGAATCACATTTCTTTTCTCCCTGTGCATAAAAGGGGGAGCTTCTATGAATAGAGTTTATTTACTAGAGCCATCCATATGTGAAAGAAAATATCACGAGGTTGCTTCCCAGTGGACTATCACATGGTCGTGTTCAAGCTTAATGTAATCGAATACTTGTTGAGCCGTTAAATAATATTTTATCCATTTCAGCTATTGTTCCAATCCTTGCGTTATGGCATTCATCATCCAACTGTCAATCTCTGTAAGACGTATCTTTTAGTAAAAAACAAAGTGTTCATAATTGATAATTCAGTAGATCATTAATATGACATAACGGTCAAACAACGATAGGTAAAGAAAGACATATTCTTTTAAGAGTTTTTCCTTTAAAGTCAGGTTTCCACCACCCTCGTAAAACCATTCTCAGCAAGAACTCGTCTTTCTACCAAACACTGAAAAGAAATATTCTTTTTTTTTATCTGTGTATCTAAAATCAAAGTGAACGTCTCTTTCAAATTATTTCTGATCTATGGAAAACGTTAGGACATGGATATTTCCCTAGAAACTACAACATAACTGTTTCTGAGTCTAATGTCAACAAATATATTTCGAGGTGTCCTGTGAGTCAATCAAACATAATTCTCAACCCTTTCATAGTACTTTCCATGATTAAGCTGAAAGTTTCACAAATCTCTATCCTCGAGTGGCTTTTAGTCTAGTAAGTCGTAAATCATTAGTATATAACAACACCTCAGTACATTTACAGTTTTAAAATGTAATTATCCACATACACCACGCGTTTCGTCTTTATACGACGAATCAGCGTTGCTGAACATAGAGAGTTTGAAAACCAGAACCTCTAAGTCTGGTGCTTCAAGCGCTAACACTGAGAAAACCCTCGACTAGTGAAACCACATTTCTGTAGATGTTATTTATTTATTTTTTTATTTTTGCGTGTGACACATTTGAGAGGAAAGCACAACCTAACTACTAATTGTGAATAATTTTTCCTCACTAATGATGCGATCGCCTCAGATTGGGGCAACATTTATATATTTTTAAAATATAGTTATATAATTAGCCATGGACACGTGTGTCGTTGCTATACGACACATAAGCTTTGTTGAACTTAGTAAAATTCAGTATATATATATATATATATATATATATATATATAGATGAAGGTTCTTTATGCATTTTTATTCTTATAAACTTTATATGCTAATTGACTTGTCGCAGAATTAATATTCAATCTTATTATTATTACATTTATTATATACATTATAATTATTTCATTTTTTTTATATTATTAAAAATAGTAACTGTATTGTATCTACATTTTATTATTGGGAAAGTAGTATTTTCCACTGGAGAGTCATGTATTTTACAGCTGTCCTGTTTTTAAATCTCCGAAGCAACTACATGGTAGACAGCTAATGATTCCTGTTTTCTATTCAACAATTTTTGTTAAGGTTTTCATTTTTTTCATCCCTTATATACTTGAATTTTCTATTATAATTGTAGAATTTTTAGAAGTTAACTTATGCAAGTGCTAAGTCTATTTCTAATTAACAATTTTAGTTAAGTTTGAGTACCCAAACAAAAGGAGGGTGGACCAGTAAATTCACCCTTGTCCATTCGTCCGTCCGTCCGTCTGTTCGCTTGTTCATCCGTTCGTCTGTTCAAACATTTCTCAATAACTATGCCTTGGAATTTTTTAAAATTTTGCACAAACATTAAACATGATATGAGTAAACAAGTAACAAAACGGATTTTTCGGGAAAACTCCGGTTGTCCCACCCCCTAGGGGTGCCTTTCGGGTTAAAATGGCTAAAATTGACATTTTTGTGCTTATTAAAAAAATGGATGCCTTGGATTTTTATAAAATGTTCTGAAAAGTTGTAACTTACTGATTTCTATATAATTTTGTTTGTTTACACTTCGCGATAACTCTTGAGTGTGCCCTAGGGGCTCTTTTAGGGCTAATAAAAACACTCCATTTTTGGGACTATTTTACCATATTTGTCCAAAATTTTATGTGTAGAAATAGACACTATTCATTAGCAGTTTTGTATGGCGCTGAACTCAAATTGATACATGTTAAGGCCTTGGGGATTTGGGGGGGGGTAAATAGGGGAGGGAAAATGATGGACTTAATCATTTCTTTTTTTAGAACACAAATTTACATATGTTAAGGACTAAAACTACATGTTTGTTCATTTTCACTAGGATTTGATGTCCCCTGGGTACTTTTGGGACCAAATGAGGGAGGGGAGGCAAATGCTGAACAGTCATTTTCTTTTAATGCCTCGTACACTGTGCACTCACGGGAAATCATGCATGCTTCACTTATTTTTATCAGTATATAGTTGAATTCTCTTTTGTAATGGTAGACATTTTAAAAGTCGGATTATGCAAGTGCTTAGTTTTCGATAGGTTAAATTTATTTTGTTTCCGGGAATATAAATTTAAATTGTATTCTTTATTTTATTTTTATATTTCTTTTACTCAAGGCTTCTTTAGACAATATATATATATATATATATATATATATATATATATATATATATATATATATAATTATTTTCTACTATAATAATTAAATACCTACAGACACTAGTGTTTCATCCTTTCGGGAATCTTCAGTGCAGGGTGTCACGATTACTACCAGTCGGACGATTCGAACCCCGCATCACGAGACATCTCTGGCTCGATTAGCGGAGACCGTATCCATTCGGCTACCATTAACCGCTTGAAATAACATTGAATTTTAAACATCTTAATTTTAAGTGTTCATTTACGTCAGGCAGACAGTGATCTAATCGTTATACGATGATCTACGCATAAGAGCTAAATTGACCGACTTTTAATTCAACTGAAATATAAACTGCGTCAATTGCTTTATTGCAGATTAGTAAAATATCAATATTTCACTAAATATATGTCACAAAAAAACAAAAATTGTATCATCAAATGACTGTTTCAAGGCTAGTTATTTCCCAAAATTTTATTCAAATCCATGCGATATTCACGAAGTTATGACATTTTATTGATTACTAGCGGGGGTACCCGGCGTTGCCCCGAGTGTTTGTTTCCGGGACGGGGGGGGGGAGTTTTAAAAAATGTTATGGTAGGTAAGTAGGAAGGATCAAACCCGGAGTCATGAGTAAAAGTAGGAAAATAAAGTGTGAAAAAAAAACAACAAAAAAAACAACATCTGCAACGTTAACAGTTCGGCCACCAAGAAAAGTCCATTCCAGTTGTTTAGGAAAAAAAGAACACGACTACGGTAGGTCGGCGCGAACGTGAAAATATAATGCGAATTGTCCAGCACGCTAACCACTACGCCACAGAGCACTGCAGCTTAGTTTAGTGATTTTAAATAACTTCACATGAAAGAACTACGAAGCCAAACCGGTGTTCTCTTCTCAACTGTTCCTTGTGAACGATCCCCAAACGGTGTTAAGTGGTGGCAGGGGGAGGAGGAATTTATTAGAGAGAAAATATTTCACCACTTCCATTGATCTTAACCGATTTTTGCCGTAACTTCTCAGCAGAAAAAGTATAGAAATCTAAGATTATCGAGGAATTTGAGAAATAATAAGCCTATAACACATCTCAGATATTGTTCTGCCGTTTGTGCATATTATATTTGCATGAAATATCTTGATTTTTAATCCTATTAAGGTCAAAATCCGACGGGAAAAAATGATTTCATTTTATTTATATAGAGAAGATTAAGTAATTTATACTGTCCATCACTTTATTGCAGGTCTTTTAAAATATCAAAAAGGGGCGATTAACGGTTATAGAAAAGGAAATAATTGTTTCTAGATTCGTGGAAGGATTGTTCATCAAAGGTTTAGCTATGGAGCTCAGGAGGGGTTCAAGAACTTTGGCTTCATTCGTGAACAATTCCAACACCAAATCCAGAAAGAATAAGGGCACAAGAAGAAACCTTTCACATCGTGATATTCGGAAAATTCGTAGGAAAATCAACCCAAACAACACCAGTGCTTCCATTTTTGCAAGAGCTGGAATCGCTGGAAGATCCAAGCAGGTCCGATGTAATGTGTTGAATGAGATGGCAGAGAACATTAAAACTATTCCAAGACCTCCACTGGGCAAAAAAAAAAACATAGGGGAAAACGAAATGCTTGAGCACAGAACATCATACAAATAGATTTCCAACGTTAAAGATGAGACCCGTGCTACTTTTGATGGCCCAGATAGATGGGCCAAAGTTTGTAATTCGAACGGAACTCCAACCACTTACAGAGTTCATCGCCAAAAAGGAGGTGGAAGTATAAGGTTTTGGGCGGGAATAATTGAAGGTAAGTTGGTTGGACCATTCCGAGTTCCAGAGGGTGTAAAACTTACCAGCAATGCGTACATGGCCTTTTGGGATAAACATTTGTCACCATGGCTAGATGACCTACCACTGTAACGTGGATTTAAGATAATCTTTATGCATGACAATGCACCATCCCATTCTGCTAGGGTGACTGCAGCCTTCCTTGAATCTATGGGTTTCTTTGGAGAAATCCTCATGAGCTGGTTACAGTGTTTTTCGGATCTTAACCCCATTGAATATCTCTGGTCAATATTGAAAAGGAGTGTTTATGAGGGAGGAGAGTAATTTACTTCAAATGATGCCCTGTGCAGGAAAGTAGTTGATGTCACCAGAACCATAACTCCGTTTCAGATCAAACAATTGACTTCTTCGGTGGACAAAAGGTTGTTTAAAGTTATTTTAAAAACATGGTGGGTATGGCGATAAATAATTCATATTTTTGAAGCTTAGCACACAGGATGTGCTTTTGTTTATTATTCTTTAACAGAAAAATATAATAAAAAAGAGTTTTCATGATTAGACATTACACCATTTTAGGAGACCTGTAATAAAGCGATGGACAGTGGAAGTTCCTTTATAAAGTATATAATGTCATAACTTTGTGAATATCGCATGAATTTGAATAACATTTTGGTAAATAAGTAACCTTAAAGCAGTCATTTGATTATAGAATTTTTATTTTTTTTCTGACATATATTTAGTGAAATATTTATATATATATATATATATATATATATATATATATATACATAAATATATAACTACTTAATTTACTCACATAAAATTAATATACGAAAGTATAGATTTATGCGTAAACATTAAGTATTTACTTCAAAAGTGCTCAATATGTAGGTAGAGCTAGTTAGTAATTTATAAAATATATATGGCGATTAAGCTACACTGAATATTCCGCGTTTCATCCACTCTAGGACTCTTCAGGCTTATGCGCGAATTTGTGGTTGTTTATCGTTTTTATATGCTCCTCTTCTATTGTAAACAACCACAGAATTGCATCAGAAATATTCGTCCACTGGTTTTATTCCAGGTGTTTTTATTATTTATTTGTTTATTATAGAAAGAGTTGTTTTAGTTTGTTATACTCTTGTTTATCTATTTTATAAAAATGTCTAATTTTATCTGCTTTTACGAAGATTTTGCCAGAATTTAAAAAAAAATGTTTTAACGATGTTGTATAATTGTTTTTGGAAGTCGTGGGGTTGTTTGTTGAACTTTAGATACTTAATTCCATTTAAAATATCATTTTCTATTGGTTTTGCGGTTTTAGACTTTTGAATTCCTATGTTTCTTTTGTATCTAGACGGTCATATTTATTAAGGAAGGTGTATGCGCATTGGGCGTATTATTTCGTCCGTTTTTTATTTTTTTTATAATGCATCCATGCTTACTAGGTGTTGGAATGTTTTTTTAGCGACATTTCTAAGTTAGTGTTTTTCATATTTATTTTATAATATTCTGAAATAAATTCTATTTAGAATGTTGCAGAGATTGAGGAGCTAAGTGCTATGATTTAATGTATCTACATAAAATTTTATGTATCTATTTTCAGAAAAATACAATAAAAATGTAAAACGAACAAATAACAAGGTGAATTAGAGGTCAGATATTTTCTGCTTGAAGTCTCGCCGGCTAAGAGACAAATAGCCTCTTCCAGAAATAACGTAGGTTTAAACTCTTTGACCCTTTACTCTCAAATTTTTTCTACTGAAAACAAGACTCATTTATGAAACACCGTGAATAATGGTAAATAAGGGGTGACTATTTCCCATCTTACTCCGAAATTGGTTTCTCCACTGGATTTACTTTAAGGGAATACTCAGACATAGAGAAAAGAGAGTTAAAGACATGACCATGACACCAAAGAAGAGACCTCAATGAAACGAATGTGCACGGCTTTCATAGAAGAAGAAGAAGAAGAAGAAGAAGAAGAAGAATGCAATTTCAATTTGATTAGAATTGAAATAATAAAAAAAGTTTAATACGTATATTTTAAATAGTCGGTCAAGTATACCTTTTTAAAAAATAATTCTATTTGTTTAGATCAAGCAGGCATCGTTTCAATTCGTCCAATATCTGACCTTTGTTTGTATTAAGATTAGCTAACAAGCTATCTTTATTGAAAATGAACATACATTTTGATATAAATGTAAAAAAATGACCTCGTCTCTCTGTTGTATGCAGATTCTCACGTACCAACAATCCTTGTGATCTACTATCCCAATTTATGTCCTTATGTTTAGATTATTTATTTTTGTGTGTGTTTTGCAAAGGAGGTTTGTTTTCAATCACGTTTGTAGCCACGTTTACTTGATTTTTTGTTTGCGTACAGCCTAGCATCGACATCGCTTGATTAATCGTTACCAAACTTGATCATAATATCGGAAATAAGCTTTACTGATTAAAATTTTCGACATCTTGGTCTAAGGTCAAGGTCAGTGAAAATGTGAAAGTCTCACTTTTGTGCGACTACGCCAGTTCTATCCATCGTATAGACTCACTACGTTTCCCATATTGTAGTCAATAACTTCCCACATATTATATGACCTTGAATTTGATGTATCACAATAATAATAAAAAGTTCACTCGAAGTCGAATATTTTTTTACATAATTTAAACTTCAGATTTTACCAAATCGGATAGCATTAATCGTTGTGCAAAATTTTAAATCTGATCAGATTGTCGTCTGGTTACTAGACGTTTTCATGACATAATTTCGAGAATATTTGATACAATATGAAGAAGACAGATTTCAATAAGACCTTGGCACATCTGTATGTTGTGAATTGGAGAGATTAAGTCTCACGACTGAGATATTGTTTACTCATGAGAAGTTTTCATACAATTTATTACAAGTGATAAATTCCTGGCAACAATGTGTTGTATTCCCTGGAGTCTGAGCGATATAAAGCCCGCAGAGATTTTTCCGCTTCTATCGACAATCATTGCAAATTATTAGTGTTTTCTCAACAGTTGTTTATCATTGATAGCAGCTGTTAGCTTTATCTGGCATTTCAGTGGAAATTAGCCTGTTGAGTATTCCAATATTCTCTGTAACTTTCCAGTTTATATCCAGATGGTGCTATCTTTTTTTCCAGTTTCGTCACTTCGCATGAATTTACATCCGCGCTATGTTTCACTGTGTATTGTTATGTTCATAGTAAATGCACGACTGAGCTTCAAGACCTGGTTTCCACTTTAAGACATACACAACAAGCTATAACCAGAACATAAGACTGTGCTTTTTCTCTTTGTATAAAAAAGGGTAGCTTAGATGAACAGAGTTTATTTACTGAAGCCTTCCATATGTGAAAGAAAATGTTACTTCCCGGTCGACTATTTTATCTAAACATTTGAAATTTTACATAAAGTGTATTCAGACACTCGGTAAGCTTTTAAATCAGTTTTGAGGCGAAAATTTAGCTGCCAAGAGGTCAATGTTGAAAGAGTTGACCGTTGCATATTCTACCAAACTTCTCCGCCAATTTTGGGTTTAAACACTTTAAATTCTAGATGTAGGTTACTTAACTTTTTAATTTGATTGGAGCCCAAAACAGTAAAGGTTAAGGGGTTAAAATTAGGGTCACGGTTAAAAAAATTTGACGTCTGCAGTCTCTACCAACTTTTTTTCTATGTTAGTTAAGGAAGCCTGTTATATAGAAAGGCATTACCGTACATATGGTATCACTGGAAGAATACATGACATAATTAAATCCTTCTTAGATAAGAGAAAAATCCAGGGTGTCCTCGACGGTCGTACATCTAAACAATACGATATAAATGTAGGAGTGCCTCAGGGGTCTATCCTGGTACCTCTGTTATTTCTAATATTCATAAATGGCCTCCCTGACAAAATTGCCTGTGAGATGAGTATATATGCTGACGACACCACACTCTATAACAGACACGACAGGAAAACAAATGAACACATATCTAAAGAAATAGCAGAAACACTAGAGGATGACCTCCGATCTGTAGTGGAATGGGGACATAAATGGATGGTCACATTCAATGCTGCCAAGACAAAACTCGTTTCTTTCAATAATTACAAGAAACCTTCTCTACCACCAATAACAATGGCGAATGACTCTTTATCTGAAAGTATATCCTTTAAACTCCTCGCCTTAACGCTCTCAGGAAACATGAGTTGGAACAATTACATCGAGAGTATCGCCAGGACCGCAGCGAAGAAGGTAGGTTCTCTCTACCGTGCTAGAAATCTACTAACGCCCGAAAGTATCCTGTACCTCTATAAGGCCACCATTCGTCCATGTATAGAGAATTGTTGTCATATTTGGGCTTGTGCATCTACCATCTCGCTCCTAGACAAGGTTCAAAAGAGAGTCGCCTTACTTCTTTAGTTTATTCTCATTTCAATTTATATTTGATTTAACTTAAATTTACTTATTGTTATTGTAAATCTGAAACCTTTTAATTTTCAAACCAAAAAACCAAGGGGAATAACTGTGATAGCTTAATTCTTTGAGCACATTATTAAATATTTTCTGTAATATATTTGTTTTCATTTCGAAATATTCTTCTAAGCTGAATTAATTTTTTTCGCTTATTCTTATTTTTTAAGTAACCTTTTTTATTTGTTATTGTTGAGTTATCCATTTCTTTCACTGTATTTAGTAGTTTTACGCCGATATAATTCATCGTTCTGTTTATAATTGTTTATTTTTGATAAAAAAATACAGCCATTGAATTATAAGTGGTTTGCCATACTTATAGGTAAATGTGCACTGAACAGATACTATACTACTTAAAGTTAAATTCAAATTTTGATATATCTTTTAATTTAAACGCGAAAAAAAAAACAATTGGGGCGCTGAAATCGTACACAGTAAAACAATACGTTGTAAAATGCTCTTATGGTTGTCAACGGGTTAATGTAGATTTATTTGTAAGAAAATTGCGTTAAAATAACTTAAACGTAATACGGAAATGAACGATGTAAAAAAAATGCAGAGAGTGTTAACAATTGTTTATTTGGATAATTTACCCCCCCCAAAAAAAACAAAAAAAACAAAAACAAAACAAAAACAAAAACAATTGGGACGCTGAAAACGTACACAGTTAAACAATACGTTGTCAACAGGTCAAAGTTGATTTATTTGTGAGAAAATTACGACAGTATTGTTGTAATACAGAATAGTTGCAAAACATCCCCACCCTTCCCATGTTAAATAATAATTTCTTAATAATAATGTTAATATTTTAGTGCGCAGGTCAAATTCTGCAAAAGTAGCGATTTATGATTATTTGTTTACGCTGTTATGGGTTTATGTTTATGTACGCATATGCAACCGGAAGTCGTAAACCGGATGTTGGGTAACAATACCCGCTACAAGCTCATTTGAGTTTTATAATTATATAGATTTAATATAAAATATAATTTTTTTGCCATATATGATATCACATACATCGCTATGGTACAATTATTACCATAAGTCGGTATTTTTTAGTTTACCGACCCCTCGGCATTCACCTTTGAATTGTTGACTTTTAACGGTTTTGATGGACGCTGAGAACGAATATCGCATTTATTTCTTACGCAAACGAGTAGTTATTCATATTTGAAGACATTTAGTATTCAACGTAATCATTACAGTTTGGCAAGCAAGATGGCTGCCCGTGCATTTACTAGGAAACACCAAAAAGAGCCAAACGAGCCAAAAAATGACACCAGCCCTCCTTTCACTTTCTCATGATTGGACAAATAATTATTTTCATGATAAAAAAAAAAAAAACATTTATTTTTGTTTTTTGACACAAACCGATTTTTTTCTTCTGACACCAAATCTGATAATCAAACCCGTCGCAAATTTACCATTTGCATGGTATGAACTCCTGGACCCTGGGATTTTTTGGAAGAAATGTTAGTTTCAATAAAGTGAGGGATCACTTTTCTATGATAATTTAACCTAAAATGAGCACCCACACGTTGACCCCCTCCCCAATAAAACATTTTGTTTACATTGGGGCGGGAGGGGGAAGATGTCGGCGGCGGCCGGGGGGATGTTGGGGCGATGTTGTAATTGTACTATTTAGAAATGTTTCCTGTGAAGGTGTGTTTTGCAAAGAGCATAAATAAAAGTCAAGGTCAGACGTTTAAAACCATTGGCGTAGACCTGACATCAGGCTGCTTCAGTCACGGTATGTTCTACGTCTCCATCAGCCGGACAGGAAGATCAGAAAAACTCTACGTTCTGGCTCCAAATCAAAGAAGCAGACATGTAGTTTACCACGAGTCTCTTCAATGAAAAATTCTACAAAAGGATATGATGAAAAACTGATATGATCTGATTTGTGGTATGTGTTCAGTATTCAATGTGTTGGATAAGATTTAAGCATCGAGTTGAAATTTACTTCCCTCTTACAACATCCACTTACTTACTGAAAAGGTGCCCACAAATCGCGTACCTGAGTGTGCAGCAAAGTCCCGTGCGATGCACGGGTATCTTTGCTAAATATATATATACACACACACACACACACACATATATATATATATATATATATATATATATATATATATATATATATATATATATATATATATATATATATTAAGTAATGTGATTTATAATTTAAAAATTTAAAAAAATTTTTAAAATTTAAAAATCAAATTTTAATTAAATTAAAAATCAGTTTCATAAAAGGAACAACAACAAAGTCAATTATCTGTACGATCGTTTCGGAAATCCGTGCTTTTTATTTGTGGTATACATGAAGTCACGTAGAACAATTATACATAGTTTTTTTGGTAAGCACGGTCTCCTCATCAGCAAATTTAGGAGGATTTCTATTGAATTGAAAAGACACCAAAAATAAACCTAGCATTAAAAGTAAGGCAGATGAATCTGAAAAATTGAAGTAAAAGGTTTGGATTTAAAATTTATAAGAAAATTAGTATAGGTTAGAGATAGAAATGAGTAGAAAAAATATATATTTTTTTTGAATTTACATAATAAATTTGATTTAAAAATATATAGATATAGTTACCTTTTAGTTTTTCTTTTTTTGAAATCAGGAACTGTATTTAAAGTAGTCATTTAGATGTTTGCTATAGCTTTTTATTTTATTGAATGATGAATTTTAAAAGGGCGACGCTCGTGCAGTAAATTGTTTCCGTTAGCGTATTTTGATTTAAAGACGCTACAGTTAATATCTATAGAGAGAGAATATTTATTTTGCAAGTTTTTAAGGGGAGATAATTGTCATGTGTTATTTGCTTTATTTATTATTTGATTTACGAGTCTAAGGGCGGTAATTGGTCTAACTTAATTTATTAAAAAAAAAAAGTCTCTTACTCTACTATGTCTAACCTTCATCAGAAAATAATTAGCTCTAATAATAATAAAATTAATAAACTACAAAATACAACTATACAAAATACATCGGACTGTAACTGTAGAAGAAAAAATAAATGTCCCCTACAAGGCTCATGTAAAATTAAAAATGCTATCTATAGCTGCACAGTATCAAAAACTCCAAATATACAAGAACCTATCAACAGCCATAACTCAACTACCAGATTAAATAATAACACCAACTTACATCAATCTACCGATCAATTACTAACCAACCCACCACATTATAATCCAACAATAGACCTAACGGAAAATAATCATAATAATCAAGAGGTAATATATATTGGTTCCACATCTGGCCCAATAAAACATAGAATTTCAACGCACAAACATTCTTTTAAAAATAACTCTCTATCAAACCAAACTACTCTATCCAACTATATTTGGCAACTAAAAAATAGCAATATTTCTTTCAACTTAAAATGGCAAATAATTGAGACTTGCAAATCATATAAACCAGGAGATAAATTTTGTACATTATGTACAAAAGAAACCCTAAAAATTTTAAAATATGAAGATATAAAAAGCACAACCAAACTAGTAAATTCAAGACATGAGCTTCTATCATGTAATCATAAACGTTGGTTTAAATTTAATAAATATAAACCACCTTAAATCATTAAAAATTACTCATTAGTAAAAATAGATTACTTTTTTTTTTAATAAATTAAGTTAGACCAATTACCGCCCTTAGACTCGTAAATCAAATAATAAATAAAGCAAATAACACATGACAATTATCTCCCCTTAAAAACTTGCAAAATAAATATTCTCTCTCTATAGATATTAACTGTAGCGTCTTTAAATCAAAATACGCTAACGGAAACAATTTACTGCACGAGCGTCGCCCTTTTAAAATTCATCATTCAATAAAATAAAAAGCTATAGCAAACATCTAAATGACTACTTTAAATACAGTTCCTGATTTCAAAAAAAGAAAAACTAAAAGGTAACTATATCTATATATTTTTAAATCAAATTTATTATGTAAATTCAAAAAAAATATATATTTTTTCTACTCATTTCTATCTCTAACCTATACTAATTTTCTTATAAATTTTAAATCCAAACCTTTTACTTCAATTTTTCAGATTCATCTGCCTTACTTTTAATGCTAGGTTTATTTTTGGTGTCTTTTCAATTCAATAGAAATCCTCCTAAATTTGCTGATGAGGAGACCGTGCTTACCAAAAAAACTATGTATAATTGTTCTACGTGACTTCATGTATACCACAAATAAAAAGCACGGATTTCCGAAACGATCGTACAGATAATTGACTTTGTTGTTGTTCCTTTTATGAAACTGATTTTTAATTTAATTAAAATTTGATTTTTAAATTTAAAATTTTTTTTTTTTAATTTTTAAATTATAAATCACATTACTTAATATTGAATTAGCTCTAGGACATTTAACTATCGAGCTTATTATATATCTAAATTACAACGAGCATTTCCTGTATTTTAATTAAACTAGTAATTTCACTATTACATTAAAATACACTTAGCTCTTTAGACTATTATTCTAATCTCCTTTAAATTATATATATATATATATATATATATATATATATATATATATATATATATATATATATATATATATATATATATACTAGGCTGGGGGTTCGGCGTTGTCCGGGTGTTCGGAGGTGTATGCTGAGCAAAAATAAATAAATAAATAAATAAATAAAAATAAAAATAAATATATAAAAAGGTCAATTTTGTAAAACTTTGACCCCAATTTTTACCCCTTAAAATATATTATTTTTGGCTCCAATCGAGTTATTAAGTTAGATCCATGGCCAAGAAACCTATATTTAAAATTTCAAGTGTGCAGACCCAAAATTGTCGGAGGAGTCTGGTAGAGTTCTCAAAGGTCAAATCGTTGAACTTTGACGCCTTAACAGCCAAATTTCTAGCCGAAAACCAATACCAAAGACTTTCCAAAATCTCCATACCCTGTATATCAAATTTCGAGTTTGTAGACTGAAAATTGACAGTCCGGAAATGTACACAGACAGACAGACACACAGACACACAGACACATTGACTTTTATAGATATACTAGTATTTCAGCCCGGCGTGGCCCGGGTGTTGGGATGTGTCTGTTGAACAAAAAAAAAAAAAAAAAAAAGTGGTAGTAGGAAGGCAGGCTCGAATCCGTACCGCGAAGGAGAAAAAGAACGGGGTAAAAACATGACGTCTATGTTGTTACGACCACCGCCAAACCGTAAGCGACATTTTTAAAAATTAAGGCTAGAAAATCTAAAGGAGAGGATAACTTTCAAAAATATCGGCGACAAAAGTGACCCGCACCCTTTAGAAAAGTGCCTAGTTGAAGGTGAAGATATTAATGTTTTTAGCCAATTTTTCGATACTTGCCGTATGAAAGGTCCAACTTAAAAACGATACTGATCTTCGTAAAATCCGTCGGCTCTATTGAAAGTGTAAGGCAGACATGCAAACAGACATATATACATACATTTATATATTGGTAACCAAAAATTTTCGACCCAAACTGATGAAAAAGCTTGCCCTATCTCTCAATACCCTTTATGTAAAATTTCAAATATGTAGACCAGAAATTGTCTGAGTAATTTGGAAGAGACCGCAGAGGTATATATTTTTTTTTAAATTTGACCCCTATTATGACCCCTTAAAATTTATTGTTTTGGGCTCAAATCCAGTTATTAAGTTAGATCTATGTCCAAGGAACCTATATCTAAAATTTCAAGTGCGTAGACCCAAAATTGTCGGAGGAGTTTTGTAGAGTTCTCAAAGGTCAAATCGTTGAACTTTGACCCCTTAACCGCCAAATTTATGGCCGAAAACCTATCCCAAAGACTTTCCAAAATTTCCATACCCTGTATATCAAATTTCGAGTTTGTAGACTGAAAATTGACAGAGTTATTGTGTCGGGAAATGCACACACACACACACACACACACACACACACACACACACACACACACACACACACACACTTGGACTTTTATAGATATATAGACTAGCATTTCGGTCCGGCGTTGTCCCGGTGTTTGGAGGTGTATGCTGAGCAAAAAAAAAAAAAAAGGTAAATTTTTTAAAACTTGGACCCCCATTATGACTCTTTAACATTTATTGTTTTAGGTTTAAACTAATTTATTAAGTTAGATCAATGTCCAAGGAACCTATATCTAAAATTTCAAGTGTTTATACCCCAAATTATCGGAGGAGTTTGGTAGAGTTCTCAAAGGTCAAATCGTTGAACTTTGACCCCTCACCAGCAAAATTTCTATCCTAAATCCGATCACGTCGATTTTCCCAAATCTCAGTACCTTGTATATCCAATTTTGAGTCTGTAGACTTAATATTGACAGAGTTATTGCGTAAGGAAATGTACACACACAGACACACAGACATTTTCATTTTTATAAATCTATAGATAGATAGACTAATAGATTAAACAAAAATATATATGTATACATAAATATATATGGAAACAATTTTTTGTTTACTGTAAAGATTTTTGCGCAAATATTATGCAAGTATAAATCATGTAGAATATCTGCATGAATATAATTGCACGTAATAGTTAACTCAAGATGATCATCCCACAAGAAAACCGAAAAAACTAATAGGGAATGAATTAAAATGAATGTTTAAAAGAATATGCAAATTAGCCAGATCTTTTGCTAATGAATGCATTTCAACAACCCATATATATATATATATATATATATATATATATATAAATTGTATTTTCTTTTTAAATAAATACAAAAGTGGGGGTTTAACATGAATATAAATACGCATACGAATTTATAGGAGTATAGATAGATAGATAGATAGACTAATATAGATTAAACGAATGTGTATACGTACTAGCATTTCAGCATGCCGTTTCCCGGGTGTTTGGATGTGTATGTTGGGCAAAAAAAGAAAAGTGGTAGTAGGAAGGCATGCTCGAATCCGTACCACAAAGGAGGAAAAGAACGGGGAAAAAACCTGACGTCTATGCTGACCACCAAACCGGAAGTGATATTCTTTTAAATTTAGGCTAGACAATCGAAAGGAGAGAATGGCTTTAAAAAATGTCAGCGAAAAAAGCGACCCCCCCCCCACGGTAGAAAAGTGTCCAGTTTAAGGTGAAGATATCAATGTTTTTAGCCAATTTTTCGATAGTTGTCGTCTGAAATATCGAACTTCAAAACGATACTGATCTTGAGAAATCCGTCGCTTCTGTCGAAAGTGTTGGACAGGAATGCAAACATACATACATACATTTATATATTGGTAACTAAAGATTTTCGACCCAAACCGATGAAAAAGCTTTCCCTATCTCGGAATAGTCTTTATGTAAAATTTCAAGTGTTTAGACAGGAAATTGCCTGAGTAATTTGGTAGAAACCGCAGAGGTCACATTTTTTTTTTAACTTTGACCCCTATTATGACCCCTTAACATTAATTGTTTTGGGTTCAAATCCAGTTATTAAGTTAGATCCATGTCCAAAGAATATATATCTAAAATTTCAAGTATGCAGACCCAAAATTGTCGGAGGAGTTTGGTAGATTTCTCAAAAGTCAAATCGTTGAACTTTGACCCCTTAACCGCCAAATTTCTGGCCGACAACCAATCACATAGATTTTCCCAAATCTCAGTACTCTGTATATCAAATTTTGAGCCTGTAGACTGAAAATTGACAGAGTTATTGCGTAGGGAAATGTACACAGACACACAGACAAACACACAGATACAGAGACATGTTCACTTTTATAGATATATAGATAGATATACTAGCATTTCAGCCCGGCGTTGCCCGGGTGTTTGGATGTGTATGTTGAGCAAAAAAAAAAAAAGGTGGAAGTAGGAAGTCAGGCTCGAACCCGTACAGCAAGAGAGGAAAAGAACGGGGTAAAACCTATCGTTTATGCTGTTACGACCCCCGCCAAACCGGTAGCGACGTTTTTTAAAATTAAGGCTAGACAATCTAAAGGAGAGGATAACTTTTAAAAGTATCGGCGAAAAAAGTGACCCCCCCCCCGCAGAAAATGTCCTAGTTGAAGGAGAAGATATTAATGTTTTTAGCCAATTTTTCGATATTTGTCGTATGAAAGGTCGAACTTAAAAACGATACTGATCTTCGTAAAATCCGTCGGCGCTATTGAAAGTTTAAGGCAGACATGCAAACAGACATACATACATACATTTATATATTGGTACCTAAAAATTTTCAACCCAAACTGATGAAAAAGCTTGCCCTATCTATGAATACCCTTTACGTAAAATTTCAAATATGTAGACCAGAAATTGTCTTAGTAATTTGGAAGAGACCGCATAGATCAATTTCTTTTAAAAAATTGACCCCTATTATGACCCCTTAAAATTTATTGTTTTGGGAGATCCATGTCCAAGGAACCTATATCTAAAATTTCAAGTGCGTAGACCCAAAATTGTCGGAGGAGTTTGGTAGAGTTCTCAAAGGTCAAATCGTAGAACTTTGACCCTTAATCTCCACATTTCTGGCCAAAACCGATCACATCGATTTTCCCAAATCTCAGTACCCTGTATATCAAATTTTGAGTCTGCAGACAAAAATTAACAGAATTATTGCGTAGGGAAATGTACACAGACACACACAGACACACACAGACAAGTTAACTTATATATATATATATATATATATATATATATATATATATATATATATATATATATATCTTATAATATAAAGCTGAATGTGTGTGTGTGTGTGTGCGTGTGTGTCTGTGCGTGTGTGTCAGGTCACGAATAGGATCCTATATGGTTGACTACTTTAAAAAACTGATTACGTATAATGATAGAAGATGTATCGAGACACAGGAATGGGTATGTTTGATCTGTCAGAACGGTGGTTCATTAAAATTGTGGGGTCTGCGTTCGCGCCTGGTCCACAAAGCATGGAAATAAAAAAATTAGAAAATTAAAGAAAAAACGTTTAAAAGTGGTTTTTGATATAGATGTACATAATAATACTTTGAAAATATGTTTTAACTTAAATAAGGATGGTATGATAAAATTGTGGGGTCTGAGTTCGCGCCTGGCCTCCAGAGAATGGAAATAGGCACAAACTTTAATAAAGACTTTTCATATCTATCTGCGTAAGTATACTTTGATAATTATGTTTCAGTTTGAAGAAATATGGTATAATAAAAAATATGGTATATAAAAAAATGGAAATATGTCATAAAGTGTAACAAGATCCACAGAATATTGTGATAAGTGTTTCAGTGTGAACAGGTGTGGTATGATAAATTATGGGGTTTATCTATTTTATTTTTACTTTCATCATATTTTGCTTTGGTTTTGATACCTCCAAATCTCGAAGCCATCTCTTTACAACCCTTCCTTTTTATAGCCTATCATACTTTCATAAATCAGAGTCCATTTTCTGTAGGCTGTTATTGAACCCAGTCAACGACGTGTACTTTTGCTAGTATATATATATATATATATATATATATATATATATATATATATATATATATATATATCAGCAGTAACTCTCTTAGTTGTACAGGACGCGTTGCTTGTCACATCGTAGAATGTAGAACTGGATAAAAATATAAGAATTTAAAAAAATCGAGGCATAGCCAATAGTTAGGTCGTCAGTATTGCACACTTCATGAGTGCGACTCTTTATAGTTTCTTTATCTTTCTCATATGCAATCAATGGTTGACTCTGGTTCGACAAACTGTGATTCAATTTAATTCCTTCCAGAAAATAACTTATTTTCACAGGAACGTTTCTTTATAAAATGGCAGGAAGGGTTTACAGCATAAAAGTGGCTTCATTATTTCTCTAGTGGCAATGACAGTCTTAAAAATGTTGACGGTAGAGGGCGCTATGCACTCTTGAAAATGAGCATTTGAATGCTATATTTTTTATTTGTCTACATAAAGCTACTTCTATTGTCCTGTCCCCCCCACCAAACAGTAACAAAAATTGTATACTTTTAAAAAGCAAAGCAAAACAAATTGAAATCAAATACAGCAGTGGGAAACGCTACGTCGGGAAAGCTACTATATAAAAAAAGAAACACCTGTTGAACCTGAATGTTTAGTTATAAACACGCGATTTCAAAAATGAGTAACCTGACGGACGGAGCCACCGACAAACGGAATGGACAAGTTGTATTATAGATGCGCTTGGACACATCCAAACATTGTACATTCAAAGTGTAAAAAGAAATTGTTACATGTTCAAGTGTAATTGATTCTTGGCATAAAGGTCACGTAGAAAAGAGGACATCCAACCCCATCGAAGCATTTATCAGGGAACTGATTCTTGATGACGTCAATCGCTTTAAATGAGATCATCTTTTTAATAGTGGAGAGGTTAAGTGGGTTGTAATCTGTCAATATGAATGATAATACAATATATTAAGACTGACAGGAGTTATTTGAAAATGAATAAATCTCTCTCTCCCTCTGTCCACTCCCCCTCTCTCTCTTGCTCTCTCTATCTATCTCCAGATTTATTCATTTTTTGTTAGTTAGGTATCTTTATATGTTTATATATTTGTATGTACAGAATTCACACGTAGATTAATTCATCGATTATTATAAATTTTGCAGCATGATTGCAAGGCGTGTAGGGTCCAAATGTGGGTTAAATTAGTGGGAATGAGTGGTGAAAGCCATTCTTTAAAATTCAGATAATTTCAATTAAAAAAAAAAAAAGCATGTATAAAAAGAAAAAATGTATAAGACATTATTTCATAAATATTTTCAAAATATCAGTTTTTTTAATACTTTGAAGATCTTTTTTAGGATGGAGCAATACTATAGGCGAACCATCCATAATATAGACACAACGCCATATATATATATATATATATATATATATATATATATATATATATATATATATAAATTCCACAGCCAAACAATTTATTGCATATAATCTCAAATCATATATATATATATATATATATATATATATATATATATATTTGTAGTCATCGACATACAGTCCGGTTTCGTTGTATCACAACTCATCAGTGCCGCTAAATTAGCTTCTCTCCCAAGCCAAAGATTGAACCTAGAACCGTCGTGTTGACAGCCGGCAGTTCTCCCAATCGACGCCCGTAAATAACTCGTCGGAATGTCTATTTAAATAGACACCCGCCACCACTTTTATAGTGCTCAAATCGCCTGTTCGTAAACAAACAAACAACGAGCTTCGCCTTTTCAGCCAATTAAGTAGCGGGTGAGATTATTTACGACAGTGCTCTACCAAAAGAGGGGGGCTTAAAATATATTTGTAGTCATCGACATACAGTCCTGTTTCGTTGTATCACAACTCATCAGTGCCGCTAGACTAGCATCTCTCCCAAGCTAAGTATTGAACCTAGAACAGTCGTGTTGACAGTCGGCAGTTCTCCCACTCGACCATGGAATCGACGCCCGTAAATAAATCGTCGGAATGTCTATTTAAATAGACACCCGCCACCACTCTTATAGTGCTCAAATCGCGTGTTATATATATATATATATATATATATATATATATATATATATATATATATATATATATATATATATATATATATAAGACCGTCTCTTTGTTGACAGAAGGAGTTCGTCAGATCATTAGACTTATTTGGGGATATATATATATTTTGCCCACTTATACATATATTTTATATTATTGTATATATTTTATTTTATTCGTATCCCTACCCGTTTTTCCCCTCTCCCTCGGTAAAATTTACACGTATACCCCATAAGTCTGTTCTTGTGAGTTATTTTATGTATTTATGTTATGACCAACGATTAACTCCTGATAAGTCTGTTGATGATAGGGGCCCCTCGGATTTTGCCGGCCATTTTATTTAAAGTATTATACACACACACACACACACACACACACACACATATATATATATATATATATATATATATATATATATATATATATATATATATATATATATATAAAGCTGAACGTCTGTGTGTCTGGTCACGAATAGGCTCCTATATGGTGGACTATTATAGAAAACTGATCACATATAATGATAGAAGATGTATCGAGACACAGGAATGGGTATGTTTGATCTGGTATAATGATGATTCATTTAAATTGTGGGGTTTGCGTACGCGCCTGGTCCACAAAGTATGGAAATAAAAAATTTAAAAATTAAAAAAAAAAAAAACGTTTACAAGTGGTTTTTGATATAGATGTACGTAATAATACTTTGATAAGTATGTTTTAACTTAATTAGAGATGGTATGATAAAATTGTGGGGTCTGAGTTCGCGCCTGGCTCCATAGAATGGAAATAGGCACAAACTTTAATAAAGACTTTTTATATCTACCTGAGTAAGTATACTTTGATAATTATGTTTCAGTTTGAAGAAATATGGTATAATAAAATTGTGGGGGTTCGTTCGCGCCTGACCTCCATAGAATGGAAATATGTCACAAAGTTTAACAAGGTTTTTTAATATAGATCCACAGAATATTGTAATAAGTATTCAGTGTGAACAAGTATGGTATAATAAATTATGAGGTTTATCTATTTTGTTTTTACTTTCATCATATTTTACTTTGGTTTTATACCCCCAAATTCGAAGCTATCTCTTTACAACCCTTCCTATCATACTTTCATAAATCAAAGTCCATTTTCTGTAGGCTGTTTTTGAACCCAGTCAACGACGGGTACTTTTGCTAGTATATATATATGTATATATTATTATTATTATTATTATTATTATTATTATTATTATTATTATTATTATTATTATTTCAATTTTAACTTAATTCATTACAAGTTGTAACGGGATAAAGATTACCCGTTCATATCTTCAGATGGTTTAAGTTAAAGTAAATTATAAGGAAAAAATTGTTTTTTTTTTAATTTTTTTTTATTACATATGGATATTAAAAACCAAAAGAGTGGGAGTAATGGGTAAAGAGGGGATGAGGGAGAAAGGGAGGAGGAAGAGGAGGAGGAGGAGGAGGAGGAGGAGGAGGAGGAGGAAAATATTAGAGAAACTATTAGAGAGAAAAAATATATCTAAAGTAAATTAGACTTAATTCCTCGGTCAGTTTTTAGTCTACAGACATGAAACTTAATATATAGAATATTCGAACCCATGCGAAACTTTAAATTTGGGTTTTAGCTGGGTAAAATCAGTGCAAAAGTGTGAAAATGAAAAAAAAAGATGGAATTTGCCAGGTGAATGTCGAACAACTGCATTACGAATATGCATGCGTAACGTAATAGCTATTGGTTCATGCACAGTAGGCTGGCAAGCGGACATATGGATTTTTAGCAACTTCCTCTAATCATTATGAAACTTATATATTTGAATAGCTCAGAGTCTGAAGTTGCAAAAAATGGGCTCATTTGTCTTCTAACTCCAATTATTTCTCAAGATATGCCCGTTTGAAGTTTGTGAATTTCGAATTTTTGCGAAATTGCGACTACAGTGATTTTACCAATTGCACCTGAAGAATTGCTCCAAATTTCTTCCAGAAGCCCCTAAATATGTCCTATAAGCCCTTAGATAATGCCAGATGCCCTAAATTTACTTCATTATAAAAAATGGAACATATGAACAAGTTTTTGATTAAAAAAAAATTTTTTTTTCACAAAATTTACCATAAAAATGAGGATTTTTTCCATAAAAAGCCCCAAATTTGCTCCCGGCCGATATATTCCAACGAAAGATTGAATAAAAAAAACCCAAAAAACAAACAAATAAAACAAATCTAAACAACAGAAAAAAAAACAAACAAACAAAAAATCGAGATGAAATTTCTCATGCTTCACAAATAAGAATCTAAACATAGAAAGCTATCATAATCCAATTGGATGAAAAAAAAAACAAAAAAAACACTCTCGAGAACCATTTCTAACATATTGAGAAAAATTGAGCATACCCATTTTTTCCGTAATTTTGGACAACCCACAATTACTGTTTAAACCATAAATTCAGATAATTCTTGTCATTCTTACTCAAATTTCATCATCCTATGATGTCTTTGGGGGCGCAGAATCCAAATCTGGCATAAGAAAACCATGAAACTGCACTGTTTTCTGGTAAATCCTGATTTCCCCCTGTTTGAATCTACTTTTAGTCAAATATTAGCGTAAACCATTCAGCCATTTTAATTGAATATTTCCATTTTTCTCATTTTCAATTTTCATTTTATTTTCGTACATTTTATTTTCTTTTAGATACGCAATCATAATGAATGACATGAGAAACATTCCTCTCATTGTGATTTTCAAGAACTGCAAGAGATCTCAATTCGACAAAGAGCCAGACTTCGATGTTGTGAAATAGGCCTCATTAGAGCTAGAGGTCCCATCTAGTGATTTGACATCAAAATTGTGTTCAAAGACTTTAAGCAGCAACAAAACAAGAATCGTTTAGTGCTCAGTTCATCCAGGTCATTTGATGAGAAGGTAGTGCTCCAACGACACACCTATATACCAAAGCCAAAGCGTCCTCTGGAGGAAGTCAGTGACCGTCAACAACACTGACGATTGAGCGACTATATAGCTTCGACCAAAGCTGCTACAGATCACTTCCGCCACTGAAATGTTTGCCTTCGGTTTGAAGAACAAATACCTTCAAAACAAAGAAGTTGCTAAGAAGTTGCTAAGAAGTTGCTATATACAATGAGTCCATCCCAGACTGACACGTTTCACTGGAGGTTGCATCTACCATCTATGAGAGTGGCAACATGACCAAAAGGGATTTATACAGACATTCGTTTACTCCTGAAAGATGCTGGAGCCAAGGTTCTTCCATCGTACGACAAACTGTTGAGATTTAAGAAGGAACGGAGGCCAATAGTACAAAACCTTTCAACTCCGTACAGTAGTGTGAAGTACCATTACCTCCAGTGCTTGCAACTTACGTCTGCCCAATTGTTTGCATCACTTCAACGAGATTCAGGTGATGCTTCACGATGGCTTAGATGGCTGTGGTGGAGATGCCACTTTCAACAAGAAAGGTTCTATCGACACAAACAACATTATCATGTTCATGTTCCGTATCGAGAACCTAAAGAAGACTGTGAATGGTGAAGAGCTCTGGGAAAACCCCTCACATACCTCCTCTTCATCTTGTTGTCCAGTGATGTTGTTGATGAGAAAATAAACCCGTGAGAACTGTGAAGTTGTAGCAGATCTTCAAACGGAACGACAAGGTGTTAAGTCCTTGGTGGATCATCTCAACAAATCTATCAATGTTGAAGTTTATGCCAAAATGTCCATGATAGATGGCAAAATGCACACAACTATATCTGGTCTGAGTGGCGAGTTTTGTTGTCTCTGCACAAACAGCAGAGAACAGTATCATGATTTTGATTTTATATCGATCACTAGAAGATACCCTCGAGATCTGCGAGAAAGACATGCACCTGGAAGAAAACCGAAAGGAAGAAAATTATGATGTTCGCAAAGGAGTCACCCAGGAACCTATCACAGCAGAAAACATCAACAAAATGCACCCTCTCCACAATCTTCTCCTGGGTTTTAGTTTGGATCTTTAAAATCTGCTACCATGCCACTGCTGGTCATTTGTCTTGGTCGGAGGCAAGGTTGAATGTGTCAAATAGGGTAGCTCGAGCATTAGAATTTCTAAAACAAGCCAAAGAGAAGATACAAGCCAGAGTCAAGGAATAAACATCTATCACTTTAGAGAAAGCTGATCCAACTGGTCATGGCAGAACCTCCACAACTGGGAATAGTGCTAAGGTTATGTTGAACACTAATAATCGGAAACTGCTCACCCAAGGAATTGATAGCTCTGAACTGAGACCTAAGATCGATCAACTGGTGCTGAACATGGCAGTGATTCTGACTATCATGAACTCAGATCGAAAGGTTAAGATTGATGAGTTCAAAGAATTCTGCAGAACAACATACCTCGACGTTGCTTCAATTCCATGGATCCATATCACACAGTTCACATGTTGTTCTTGGGCACAGTGCAGAGTTGATTGCTGAAAACGGCTGTATTGGTTTATTCAATTTCACCGAGTCAGGTATTGAAGCCAACAACAAGTTTCTTCGACAATACCGAATCAAGAAAGTCAGGAAGACCAACCAGTTTGATAATTTATCAGATTGTATCAATCGATTATGGGACAAGAGTGACCCCAGTGTCATGAAGGCCAGAGAGAGATTAAATTGCAGACATTGTAAAGGGACAGGGCACAGTATTCGTAGCTTGGGCAGCTCAAAGCTGCGATACTTGGGTGTAGCATCGAGTACAAAACTTTGTTGTTCTTTCTGACGAATAATGTGAATCATTGTTTGTTGTTTCATTGACGATTGATATATTTTCATTATAAAATGGATATTTGAAGAGTTCTCTTCCTGAAATACTAAAAATGGTCTAGTTTGTTTGCGCAACTTGTTTACTTTGCAAGTTATGATAATTTGAAATTTGCCCAGAATTTAGCTCCTCCGTGTATCGGCCCAAAATGATGGTGATTGGGGCCTTAGTCTCAAAATGGTATAATTCTGTCAAATATCAGTCTGTTTAACATCCCACTACCCTCCCTGATGCCTAACATGATGACCAATAGGTATAACAGCTAAACAGCTAACATCATGGGCACTCATAGGTTAATGTCCGCATGACCCCCCCCTTTCTAAGCCCACTGTGTCATCTTCTAATTTTTAGCCTTGCAGCAAACATGTCTTCATAGCTCAGACATTAAAGTTAAAGGAAAAAATAAGCTAAAGGTTTCGATTTTCGGTCGTGGCGCAGGAGTCATTTTTTTTTTCTTAACCTCTTAAATCATTATTATATATGAGGTTTAATATAATATAATAACAAATATAAATCAAATATCACATTTAAGCGTATTTTACGACAGGGCAATGCCGGATGGTCGGCTAGTATATATATATATATATATATATATATATATATATATATATATATATATATATATATATATATATATATATTTGAAAATTTTCGGGGGCGGGGGTACAGAATTTTATAACGGCTAAATACAGACCAAAAAGCATAATGAATTTAAAAAATGAAAATAAAGGTTAGCTAACCAGGCTTCGTTCCTCACTTATCAAAGCTAAATCGAGGAAAATACGATTAAAAACAAACAAAAAAAAGTCATGAATATGGCGGGGGTAGGGACCCCCCCCCAGAAATAAACAGGGGAAAAATTACATAAAGACTAAACTAAGTCCTAGAAGATTTTCTTCTATATATATATATAGGGTAGGTCGATTTTTCACTTTTCTTAAAATATTATAAGATCGCACTTACCAAAAGTTGTGTATGGACTCATGCAAAAATTTAGATCAAATACTTCAACGATTTTTTGAGCATTTGGCATCAAATATCGTAGACAAAAATATATCGAAAATTCCACATTTTTGCAAAAATTGCTTGCATGGAAAACACATAATTTTAGTATTTAAAATCAGGAAATGTCCTTTTATTTTGTAACATGGTTAACTTTTCACTCCTGAATGAATATAAAAATCAATTAATTAAATTATTAAAAAAAATTCAATCTGTACTGCTTTAATAATTTCAGTGAAATTAGATAAAAACCTTTAAAAACGATTCTTTAAATTGGAATAAATAATTGAGTCAGTGGTATATGAATAAAATTTTTCCAAATGGCTAAAATTCTTTTTAAAACCTTTTTCTCTTCAGATTTAATCATGGAATATGGAATGTTTTTATACAGTAAACAAAATGTATTACCTTGTATATTTCTTAATATGATCTGTTTGGTTTCATGAGGCTGCCCCTTAATCCTCTGGATCATATTAAAAAATTGCACTTGCTGATTGTGAAATTTATTATTTATTTTAATTTCAAACCAATAAATGGCATACATATTTCCAATAAAAATTATTAAATAGTGTTTTGTTGTGAGCCTTTGTGGGTATGCAGTAAAAGTCCATGTAGCCTGATAGCCAAAGTTAATCATCTTGCTTTGTTTAAAGGACCAATTTTCAGGGGGGGGGCGTGTGTAAGGTCAACCAGGCCTTTAGTATTGTATTATTTTATTTTTGTTTAGACCAGACTTTATTTAAGCGATACGCGTTGCCGGTGAAAAGTATTCTGTGATAAAAATCATGATTTATTTCCCATTTTATTTGGTCTTTAACTCAAATACATAGGAAGTTTTGAAGAAAAATATTTCTTGTAGTAACTGTTGACATTATTTTACAACTTTCTTTAAATGCTATTTTTTACAGTTTCATCATCGACCTCTCCTAATATATATGTATGTATATATGTCTATATCATCATCCACATACAGTACTGTTTCGTTGTATCACAACTCATCAGTGTGGCTAGACAAGCACTTTTCCCCAGCCGTGGATCGAACCTACAACCATCGAGTTGACAGTTGGCAGCTCTACCCACAAGTCGGTGCGCACACATGTCCCTCATCAAGTGCATATTAAAGAAGCACATGTCCACCGCTTCACAGTGCTCAAACTGCTAGTTTGCTTACAAACAAACGGACAGTGAGCTTTGCTTAATAGCCAAATGAAGCATCGGGTGAAAGTACATTTGCGACAGTGCTCAACCCAAAAAAAGGTGGCTTTAATATATATATATATATATATATATACACACACACACACACACACACACACACATATATATATATGTACACACACAGATATGTATATATATATATGTATGCATGTATATATATAAACAAAATATTCACAATTTATTCATATAGATAGGTATTACTTACTTCATTACTAGGAAGCTTTATGCAAAGCCGGTACACATAAACATTAACATTTTGGTATTTGTGGTACAGATTTTTTTTTTATCTTTTATATATAACCAAAAACAAAACAAAAAAAAGAATTCCATTAGCCATTTTACTTGCAATTTAGAAATAAATCCCAACTTGATGAAAATCAAGTCGTTATCTCTAAAGAAAGAAACATTTAGACTAGTGTTAGGGCGATTAATCGGAAAAGTTCGTAACTTTTGGAGGTATTGGAATCGGTATTGAAATCAGAGAAAAAAAGCCTTATTTCCGATTCCAAAAACAATTATTAACGATGGGCGTTCCAAAAGTAATGTCTTCTATTCTTTATTCCGTCCAAAATGGATGACAGAGGATTGCATTGTTATGATGACTGAACTTATGCATTCATGATCTGAAAGTTTCATCTCTGTGTGATGTTGACGGTGTGAGACTTTAAGACGATGCGTCGTGCGTCATAAGCAGAGATGCGTCATTGAATTCCCGATGCAGAAAAATTTAACCGATTAACATTCATCAGCGCCAGTTGAACGTTTGTAAAGCCAACACAATTGATGTCGGCAGAGTTAGGAGATAGGTACGTCGACTTCAGAGTGACGGCAGAGATATGAGTGACAAAGTGCGTCCCGGACACTCATGCACAGTCACCATCCCATCGCTGGCAAAAAAGCATTGGGAACGGCGGTGACTATTATTCTCGACACGGAAGAATCTTTTGCTCTGTGGATTCCAACTCGAGAACTTTCTACTGCAAACCAGTCAACTCTCGAACCATCGGAAACTGTTCTGAAACTAAACATGGCCTATACTTCTAAAGAGTTTTTCCAGACAAAATTCCTCGAGTCGATTGCCGAATTACTATAAGAATGTTCAATACAAGGCACTTTAGTTTTCATATCTGAAAGAGTATCCGAGGAAAGAGTCGTGTGATGTTTTAATTGAGAAAACATAATTTCAAATTCAGTAAGAACCTCAATATCACTTATGCATTTAGGAGGAACACAAAAACAAATTTCTGAGAATCAGAAAGGACCACACTGGAGGATTTGAAAAGGTGTTTATCAAGCTTGGTGTTGTCCGAGCCAAATGACTATGTAAGTATTAAAATAATCTGTTTGTTATCCCTTTTTATCAACTTTTGGGTTTGTTATAGAGCACACAACTAAGGAACAAAAAACTACGTTTATTCGAAGATTTGCACATCAAAAAAAAAAAAAAAAAGAAAAAAAAGAAAGAAAAAAGCCAGCCATTAATAAATTAATTCCGAAAATAGTGAAAAGCTACTAAAATGTTTATAATACTAACGCTAGTACCTTATTAATACTATAGCCATCACGCGATCCCCGCCAAAAATACTCATAAATATCTAAGCATCATGTTTTTTTTTTATTTGATGATGGATCCGAAAGTATTAGGGGTATAAACAAATACTGCAGATATCTTGGTCAGCAGAAACACGCACGCACGCGCACACACACATGTACACACAAACGTACACACATGTATCCTATCATTTGTTGGCTTTTCGAATAATATATTTTTACCGCTTAAAATTTGTGTCGTAATTTGTGTTCTACACTAGACTAATCTTGAAAGTGACCATATGTAAAGGTAATCTTTACTAGCCTCGCATTTTAAAACGTGTTATAAAAATCACATTTCGGATATACAAAGAACAGCCAAGAATTATCTCTTGGCACCCCCCCCATTTTTTTTTTCAATTTTCACCCCAAACAAGGCACAGTGCCACTTTGAAGTAGGGGGCTACTATCAGGGACATAAGTTGCAGGGATATTATGAAAGGAGATGAGTAGCAAGATGTCTGTTCACATTACACTTGAACTTCTGCATGTCAGTACAGTTGGGAAAGCAAAATCCCGGAAAGGAATTCCAAAGTCTAGCAGTTCTGGGAGTAGAAGGCTTTCTTACACCTAGGGATATCTACTGTATAGGAGTGGGATTTAGTTGCGTGTCGGTTTTGTCGGAGGTATTTACGTCGACGGAGTACAAGTGCTTGTAGTTCGTCAGAACATTCACCATTAAAATACTTGTATAACAGGCAGAGGGATGCAACATTTCATCGATGGGACAGAGGCTGAAGCTTAGATGACAGTTCAGAACCTATCAGATAAGCGATTCTTTTGAAGGGAAAGACTAGTAGCAGATGCACCAGCCAAAATGTGACAACAACTCCAAACATGGGCGAATGGTGGCCTTATAGAGGTACAGGATACTGTCAGGCGTAAGTAGCTTTCTAGCACGGTAGAGAGAACCCACCTTTATCGCAGCGGCCTTAGTAATGCTCTTAATGTATCTGTTCCAACCCATGTTCCCTGTGAACGTTAGGCCGAGGAGTTTAAAAGAAGAACTTTCCGGTCATGTGTTTTTGTCCATTGCTATTGGTGGTAAAATCCACGAGAATCTAGACTATTGTTGAGGTGTCTTGTTCTCTGTTGGCTGAGGGATGCCCCTCCGTTGCTTGGGAGACTCACCCTTCTAGGTTTAGCCTTCTCACACCGTGAGAAGGGATTAGTTAATTTTTACTCGCCCCATACAGCAATTCTGATAGTGCTGCTGCAGCATTTTCTTTTTGCAAGCCAGACCTCTGACTTTTCCAATCCCAATTTCTCGGCTTTGTGTCATATTATTCCGCCGTGGGAGAGAGATAAATAAGCACAGGATATTATTTTTTTTTACTTCGAAGGTCACCACTTATCAAGGGCCGGAGATCACTCAAAGATAAGGTTTAAGTGTTAGGAAAAATGGTGAGACAAAAATCAGTCATGATGGAACCTGGATAGGGCTAGATTATGTAACTAGACGACTCCACAGGAATCTATTCACATTAGACTTGAAGACAACCACGCTATAGCCAGCCGAGAAACAGACAAACGATATTGTGCTCTGTAGGCGGACAACTCCATGCAAGAAACTCTGCTCATGGAATTTACCTTTAGTTTTGGGCATAGATAGGGCGTGAGTAAAGTTATTGACAGTTCTTTCAGCTAGACGAGTATTTATTGTAAACGTCCTAAGCGGAGGGACCATAGATTGGAGTTAAAGACGATCAACTACCATAACAGTATCGATAGAGCAGACACAGATTTGGGGCGTCTCCGTGGGAAAAAGGAAGTAGGGAGGCGAAAAGGTCATCGCCAATTAAAGGTCGAAGATGATTCTGGAACCATGATAAAGCAGGAAATGGTGCTTTTTTGGGCTCCGTCCAGTGCTCCATTTTTAGTGTTGTATAATTTTGACATTTTTGCACACGCAATCGATCTTATTAAATGTCAATGGTGAATGAAATGATCATGACTTTGCGGAGCATACTTCTACAAAACGCACGTGTCCGATGATGTATACAAATAACATTAAAAATAGAGAACTTATTTAAATATAGCATAGTTCGAAAAATGAGTCAAAATTCCAAATATATACATATTTATTTACATTAAAACGGATATCCTCATATATTAATAGACCAGTGTCTTTTTTTAGCCGCTTTGTTAAAAATACCACCCAGAAGATTGATTATAATCGCCCACAATATAAAAACGGCCACATATAGCCATACATAAATACGATTACACACAATCATATATATATAGATATGTGTGTGCGCATGAGCGTGTGTGTGTGTGTGTGTGTGTGTGTGTGTGTGTGCGCACACATGAATATGTGTATACATGCTTAGATGAATGACAGGAGAGTTCTAATGATAGATCGCCATTGTTTCGAGAATGACTCCATTCCCGCGCGCAGAAAAGAAAGCAAATAAACTTTTGAGAACTTTGCCAGAGTAAAATAAAAAAGGATGAACGTTAATATTTATGTGCTGTTTTGTGTTCTCTCGTTGATATAAATATTAATGAGCTTGCCTGAGACAAACACGGTTTTAAAAATAAATCATAATGAAAGGTTGAAAACTCATATTATAAATTAGTCGTTCTAGTTTTATGATATTCATTAAAGATGAAGGTTAACACGGAGTATTCATTGAAGCAGCACCCCTCTCTATATCCCTCACTTCTCTTTTATATATATATATATATATATATATATATATATATATATATATATATATAGGTCAATATCACGTAAGTTCCCAAATTCATGGCCAACTATTAGTGTTATTTTGACTTTATAGATATCAAGTTATTTGAATATATAATTGTCAATGTGCCAGTCTCATCTCTTCGAGCCTTATATATATATATATATATATATATATATATATATATATATATATATATATATATATATATATATATAACTTCGCTTCACGCTAATCATGGCTTAGTTTATCTCCTCTAAAATTTAAAATGGTCCTGAACCATTTTTAATTGTTGAATTTTTAACTTTTCTTTCCTGATGAGATCTATTATGATGGAAACGGTCTGCACATCGTAGCAAGATATGAATATATTTACATAAAGAATAATAAAAAAATATACATAATTTGCTCTCTTTGATTGAGCACTATCAACGACCTTTATTGAAATTCAATTACTCTTCGTTTTTTGGATATCTTCCTACCTGGAATATATATATATATATATATATATATATATATATATATATATATATATATATATATATATATATATAATGTTAGGCAAAACCAACAATTTTATAATGTGCTGCCTCCAGACCACGTGTTATTATTTCATGTATACACATATGATATTATAACGTGATATAATATACTATGCTATGTATAAATATGTAGTATTTAATTTAACAGCGTTCAATACATTAATAGAATTAGGTTAGTGAGGGATGAAAATATTTTCATGAAAATTAAGCTACAGCAATCTCTCTCTACTCTGTCTCTTTCACTATTTCTTTCTCTCTCTTATAGGTAAAAATGCACTTTTGTATAAATAATTTAATTCGTTCAAAACGTATTGCAAAAACAAATAAAATAACATCTACGTAAATCGCGATATATCCAAACAGTCGTGCGAGATGGTCCAGTGGTTAGAGTTTAGGCTTCTTACCATCTCGCTAGATTCAGCCACTCTGATGAGTCTATGACGATGAAACACGTGTCAGGGGATAATTATATTTTAAAAACAATATATATATATATATATATATATATATATATTTATTTAAATAAGGGAGTAGTCACCAACAATGTGTATTTTTTTAACATTATTTTATTATTCCGTGTCTTGGTTTTTCATTGAGAATTATGTTTTGATCATTGTAATAATGTTTTTAAGTCATTGGAATCGTTTACGTACGTTTCAGACGGTCTGATGCGTTCTCGTCAGAAATTATTTTCAAATGTGTAAAAATGGCGATTTTCGTAGTTAGTTTGAAGTTTTTCCAAGGGGTGGAGGCTTGTAAGTGTTTATTATACATTGGTATGCTGAATTTTTATTGCTTTTTTATGGCTTTTTATGGCTTTTTTATTTGGTTTGTCCAGGGAGATTTTGACCTGGCTGTAGTCAGTCGTTATCTCTTTCTGCTAATGTGTTTTTTTTTTAGGGTGGGGTAGGGTGTGTGTGTGTGTGTGTGTGTGTGTGTGTGTGTGTGTTTATGTGTGTGTGTGCGCGTGTGTGCGTGTGTGTGTTTGCTTTTATTGGTTTGGGAATGGGTATATTGTTTTATAGTATTTTGGGGTTATTTGCTTTCTTAGGAAGGCGGCTGTGGTCCGAGGTCGTTACTAATATGTATGTGTGGGGAGGGGGGACTGGCTCTTCTGAAGTAAGGGTAGGGGTGCTTTCATTCTATTTTGATATTTATTTTTTGGATTCTTGGATTTTAGTATTGTGATTTTTCGTTTTAGTCTTATATTATGTTTGTTTAGAAAGAGGGGTGTATTTAAAATAGGGGATTTTTTAATGTTTCTATTTATTTGTCTCCCCATGTGGGTATGGCCAGACCCAGGATCGGTTCCTAGTGTGGGGAATATTTTGTTCCCCTGAGGGGGGGCATTGGGGGGTGTTGGTATGGGAGGGGGATGATAGAAGGGAAGATAGTCGTTTCAGTCATGAGGGGGTTCTCCTCCCCTGACTGAGGAGGAAGCGATGTGTTGGAACAGATATTATACTACAGTTCTAGGTGTCTCCTAGTGTTGTTGGTTTCGAGGTTAAGTAGGGTTGGTATTGTTCAGTGTGTTGTATTAGAGATAGGGGTGTTATGTCTGTGTGTGGTTGCATGCGCGCACGTGTGTGTGTTTTAATGTGTCGGTTCTGATTTATGTGTGCGTGTGTGTATGTGCATGTGTATGGGTGTGCATGCGAGTGTACCTTGCATTTCATGTTTTTGTGTGATGGTATTAGGTTCTGTTCAGTTCAGGAGTGAATTTGGTGATGAAGTTTTTTTCCTGTGTAAGTAAATAAAAATAATTGTCTGTTTGGAAGATTGGCATTATTTTGAAGCTTTTTCTACTGCATGTGTGCATGTGTTTTGAAACATAGAGGTGTCTGTTATCTGCAATTTTGATGTTGCTCTTATGTAAGGCCACTTATTGCTGAAATTTTTGGTGGCGCCTATGTAGGATTTGTTGCATGTTGTGCATCTAAGTGCATATACTACATTTCTGGAGGTGCAATTTAGATCCTTTTGTTTATGTTAGGTTTTTGAATGTGTATGTGTTTCCTTCTATTATTATGTCACATACTCCACATCGCGGTTTGTTGCATTTTGTAACTCCTTTTGTAGTGTGTGGGACGAGTTTTGAGGAAGTTAGGGTGTGTTTTAAGCTTTTGGGTTGGCGTTTGCTTTTTATTATTTTTGTTGTTTTAAGTATGTTGTTTAGTTTGTCGTTCTGATTGAGGAGGATAAGGTTTTTTGTTATCTGTGTGAATAGTTCGGGGTTGTTTGTGTTGTGTGTAGAGACGTATGCTAGAATTTGTTCTTTGTTGTGTTCTTTTGGGGTTCTTAGTTGGTCTATTGAAATTTTTTCAGCCAGTTCAATACCTTTCTGTATTAGTGGTAGTGGGTATCCTCTTTTCCGCAGTGTTATTTGTAGTTCGTTCAGTCTAGTTGAACGGAGGTGTCTGTCTGTTACTATGGTGCAGACTCTACGTGCTAGGGAGTAGGGTATTGATTTTAGACAGTTTTTAGGATGGTGGCTTTTGAAGTGGAGGTATTGCTGAGTGTCTGTGGGTTTGTGGTAGATGTCTGTGATTATGTTGTTTTTATTGTTACTAGGATGTCTAGGAAAGGTAGTTCTCTGGGGCTTTGTTCTAGTCTGAAGTTTATTTTTGGGTGTAGATTTTGTAGTAAAGTGTGGAGTTCTTTGATATCCTCCCATGAGGTTCTCTAGAGGATAAAGCAGTCGTCTAGGTATCTTTTCCAAGATTTTATGAAGAGTGTTTTTATATTGTGCCCGTACTTTTGCTCTATCCTTTCATAAAGGGTCTCTTCTAGGAAAGCGAGTGTAAGGGTGGCATATGTCGGTGCCATTTTGGTACCCATCGCTGTGCCTAGTATTTGGATGTAGTTGTCTTTATTGAATTGGAAGGAGTTGTTATTGAGGATTATGTCGATGCTATCAATCACGAATTGTTTATTGAATCTGGGGTGTAAAGTCTGTGTATGTTTGTCAATCCAATATGCGATCGCTTCTTTTCCTAGATTGTGTGGGATATTGCTATATAGGCTGCTAACGTCGAGTGTGGCTAGTATAGTCCCATCGTCTACTGTTTGTGGTAGGGAGCTAAGGAAGTGTGTGTTATCTCTTACAAAACTTCTGACTAGATTGGTGAAGGACTGTAATAGTATATCTATTAGGTTGCTAAGTCTGCTTGTTGGGCATGATGGTCCTGCTACTATGGGTCTGAATGTGAGGTCGTTGGGGTTTGGGGTGCTTATGTATTCTGACTTTTGTATGTTGATGGCATGTCTTACTTGGTTAGATTTGTGTATTTTGGGTAGCCCATAGAAGATGTTTGTTTTTCTTGTGAAGTTTGTAAGAAAGTCTTTTTCTTTTTTAGTTAATGTACTATTGTATGTTGTGCAGAGTTTTGTTATTTTAGATATGGCTCGATTTGTTTACACAAAGAGCATCGCTTATACGCTAATGGTAATTTGTGTATCACTTTTCAATATGCTCAACTCAAGATGAGGCGCATCACACACACACACACACACACACACACACACACACACACACACACACACACACACACACACACACACACACACACACACACACACACACGCACACACACACACACACACACACATCTACTAAGGTAGAAATCTTCGCTTAAAACTACGCTTAATATATTATCGTTTAGATATATCGCTTCATTTATCGATACGAAAACGTGAAAACCGTGATCACCAAACCGTCTATGAGATGTATCCCAAGCAAAAAGTCTTAGTCATCATTTGTCTCTCTCTTTATCCACCCCTCTCGCAATATATATTGTTCGGGCCTCTTAAAAGCACAATAAATTTATAGGGATACATAACCGAAAGAAAATCCTTATTGTTTTTTTTTATGAATATAGTTTATGCAGCGCGTATCTGATATATGAATCTAACATTTATCTTAAAAAGTGCGATCAATAAATAATCTTATAAAGTCAAACGATCAGATTTGATGCAAGAAATGTGAGCGAGTATTACATATTTGAGCGTCCACAATGTTTATAAGCTGTGGAACGAAAATTATTTACAGAATATTTCAACAGGATGATTCGAGTATCAGTTAGAGAACTTGTGACTAACAGAGATATATCTCTGTGACATTCGTAAGTAAGGGGAAAACTATTGATTGTATTTAATGTAAAAAAAATAGATTGAAAGTAAAATGCTTTTGATTAGAACACAAAATACTGTGTGCACTATCTTATTTATTAAAAAAGATTTTTATATGCAAATGTTGTTTATGAAGCTATGCCGGCTAGTTAAACGGGTAGGAAATCTTACCTATTATAAGAGAAACTGTTCAGAATCTAATTCTGAAATTGTTATGATCCTCTTTAAGGATCACAAGGAAAATAGAACACAAGAATAGAGTAACAAAATGCACTGACAGAGATATATAAAATTGAGGGGTGATTGGTTCGTTCACTGGATACACGGCTTTGTCTTCCTGTATTTATTGTATATGGATCAGTTCATTGGTAGGTTATATAGGTAGTCCGTCACAACAGAAATAAATGATTATTATCAACTCACTGGGTCATCATCCTTGTGCTTAATCTATTTTATGATTAGTTTATGGCTATTGTAACATTTTCTGAAATTAATACATTTTTTAATGATCGCTCCCTGACAGTAACCGGCGATGGTCCTTGGAGTATCCTCAAGATTTACTGCAACTTTTATCTCTTCCGATAACGATTGTAAAAATATTTTGGGTTATGGAAACAGTTGCATACCATTGATTTATCATTAGCAATTACCTTCTTTTGGGACTGGATAGCAATAAGCCCCCAAAATTTCTAATAGTCTCCGAACTGGAGGCATTTGTAGCACTTTCACTCCTAGGTCTTGTCACCCCCTTAACTTTTATCGCGATTATTTTGTGCAATATTAGACTAAGATGGCATCATCATCATCATCATCATCATCATCATCATCATCATCATCATCATCATCATCATCATCATCATCTACACCAAATTCTTTTGCATTCTAAGAGGAAAACTTTCCAAATTGTTTATCGAGGAACATACATTTGTCTCTGATGAGTTGTTTGGCGGGCTTTCACTATTCAACGAAACACGTGCGAGACGTACTTCCTAAAATATGAATAAAGTGTTATGAGAAATGTATCTTCTGTTTTATGAAATTATAATTTTATATATATGTGTATATACATATATTTATTTTTAAAAAAATATAGTTATCAATTAAATCTTCAAATTAATCTCTCTATAAATGCTAAACTTATCAGAGCTTAATAATTACTTTTAATAAATACATATATTTTTAACATATCTATAATCATATAAATGCGTGTTTCATGTTCCTTACACTCGTCAAGAATGTTAACGCAGCCGTGCCGCCTGTCTGATGATTCGGATCTCGAATCCAAGTATTTTTTATGAGATTTACACAGTTTTCCAATCATCTAAAAAGTAGAACCTCACAACGCAGTCTGTCTCTCCCTCTCACTCATGCACACATACAAGTATAAAATTAAATGGCTAAGATACAATTTTAAAGAAAATATATATATATATATATATTTATTTATTTATTTAATTGTACAGAAGTTCAGAAAAACATTGGCACCGTCATAAAGGGGACCAGTTAATGGTAAATGGTAAATAATATTAGGCTCTCGTCAGCCATGTTGTTTCTGTCTGAGGAAAAAGTAGGGCCGCATTTATTGTTTGTAATGATGTTAATTTTTATTTAACTATAGCTTATTCCTATCTCTGTATATTTTATTTTATTCTCATATGAATTTTCTAATTTTGAAATTTTTTATTTAATGCATTTTTAGTAAATATGTACTGTCCTGTTTTTGTTTCCGATCCGCATGGTTTCCGGTCTGCCTTTTGTTAATTTTAGCTGGTCCAAGGGAGGTAATTAATTTATCTTATTAATTTTTCTTCTTTCTTTGTTTTAGTTAAGGGGAGGTAATACATGTTTCAGTTGGTCCAAGGGAGGTAATTAATCTATCCTATTTATTTTTTAACCTTGTTTCTTTCCTTTGTAATAGTTGAGGGGAGGTATGCAGGCTATTTAATTCCTAGGTCTTTTTGTTTTTTTATACATGTGTATTGTATTCTTTAAGGTAGCTATAATTTTCTTAATTTTTATACTTACAAATGCCTAAATGTCCATTTTCACTTTTACTAAATTATGCGTTAAGTTGACTGCATCTAAAATAATATTGAAGAAATTCCTTTAGGTAGGGTCTTCGTTTGTTGTTCGGTCTTCCCAGTTTATTAGGAGCGCTTGCTCCTATGTATACAGGCTTTAAGGATCTCACTGTGGACGTTCAAATAGGCCTTTTGAGTTCATTAATAGTCTTTATAATGTGCTATTTCTCCGCATCACAAAGGGGGTACTGCTTTGAGGCTGGTGAGTATGCTGGTCTTCTCTCTATGATCCTCCATTTAATGCTGAATGGTGTTTCGTTGTCTTTTAGCTGCCATACTCGGGCGGCTAATGCTGTCTTTATCCTTGTTTTTGCCCTGAAGGAACTGTTGTGCATGTAAAATCTCTGCTTAAACGTCCCTTTCGTTATGCCTATGAATATTTCTGGTGTATCGTTAGCCTGGTGTGTGAGTGTCACTTCATATACGAGGGATTTCACCCTGCAACTTTCCTCTAATGGGCAATCTTCCCTGGATCTGCAAGAGCAGTCCACAATTTCATTTTCATTGCGTTACCTTGCGATGATCTTTTTTATTGATGGGGTGGGGGAATAGCTGACCTTAATTGTGTTTCTGTTGAATAGTTTGTGCAGCTTATGTTGTGGAGGGAAATTTCTGTCTAGCAGTTTCAGGAATAGGTATCCCACTCGTGTTTTTGTGTTGAGGGAAAATAGAGGTGAGAACCAAATGATGTTCCACCTGTTTTTTATTAGCCGATGTTGGGCTGACTGGTATTTAATGCATTCTGTGAATCCGCTTTTTTGGAGCACTTCATTGTAATATGGAGCTGCTTGGTTAAAGATGTCGGCATTTGGTGAGAGCACGAAGATTCTTTTGCTGATATTGGCAATCACGTTTTTGAAAACTGTAGGGGGGCGTGACAGGATCCTTTATTTATGTATATATATATATACACATATATATATATATATATATATATATATATATATATATATATATATATATATATATATACACTTGTGCCCGATATTATTCATACCCCCCTTGAAAATTGAGTTTATTAGGTGTAACTTTGTAAGAATTTATTGTTTACGTCCATATTGATACATATTCTTAATACACCTCTTATGATAATTTTCGTCATTTTAAAATCTCGGGATACTTGTAATAAAAGAAATATACAGCTATTTATAAAATCTGCAATGTTCAAAAATAATCATACCCCCTTATTTTTTCAGTATTAATCGAGTTTCTGACTGTTTGTTTCCTGTTTGATTCTTATTTTGAATGCTTTTATACAACCTTTGATTAATTTCATTACGTTTTTTGCATTTTTCAGAAATTAAAATGATATAATCTTAAAACCAATAAAAGAATAAAAATTATTAGAATGGGGAAGAAAAAAAGAGCTTAGTAATGATCTTAGGACTAAAATTGTTAATTCACATGAGGATGGTTTAGGTTACAAGTCAATTTCCAAGAAATTTGTAGGTCCCTACAGCAATAGTACAGAGCATCATCAAAAAATTCCAGAGCCACCACACAACAAACAACTTGATTGGTAGAGGAAGGAAAAGGAAACTGTCTGCTAGAGCCACCAGGAATATTGTAAGAAGTGTTAATGCAAATCCAACCACCACTACTAAGGACATTTTAGAAAATCTGGAGTTTTCTGGCATAAAAATATCAAGGTAAACATTGCAAAGGACTCTGCATGAAAATGGTCTGAAAGGAAGAAGACCAAGAAGGACTCCATTGCACACCGGAAAACACCTTGCAGCACATCTAAAGTTTGCTAGGACCCATGTGAATTCTCCAGAGTCCGTTTTCTCAAGTATTTTGTGGACTGATGAAACAAAAATTGAATTGTTTGGCCATATGGATGCTTCTTACGTTTGGAGGAAGAAAGGAGAAGCTTACAACCCAAAGAACACCATACCCACGGTGAAACATGGTGGTGGTAGCCTAATATTTTGGGGCTCCTTTTCGGCTAGTGGTCCAGGAAGTTTGGTCAAGATAGATGGAACCATGAAGAAGGAGCAGTATTTGGAGATACGCCAGAAAAACATTAGACAGGATGCGGAGAAGCTTCATTTAGGATCAAACTGGGTCCTTCAACAGGATAATGATCCAAAACATACTGTCAAAATAGTCAAGAAATGGTTTGAGGATAATCAAATTAATGTTTTGGAATAGCCTAGCCAGAGTCCCGACCTGAACCCTATCGAAAACCTCTGGCACATATTGAAAACTGAGGTTAAAAAGCGGGAACCTAGAAATTTGAGGGATTTGGAGAACTACTGCATTGAAGAATGGTCAAAAATCAGTGTTGATGCTTGTAAAAACCTTGTTGATAAATATCCAAAACGGTTACAGGCAGTTATTAAGAATAAAGGGCATGCTATTGACTATTAGTAAGAGAGGTATGAATAATTTTGAACTAGTGCCATTATTGTTTTTCTTTGTATAATGTTTCAAACTTGCATAATTTATTTATTTGTTGAGTTAAAATTAAATGTTTATGCTTGATTTATTGTTTGAAATCCCTTTGATATTGTCTACCTTCTGGTTTGAGCAATATTCTTATAGAAATCTCAAAGATCCGAGGGGTATGAATAATATCGGGCACAAGTGTATATATATATATATATATTAAGTAAAACGATTCATAATTGTGAGTAAATAGTCAATTTCAAAAGAAAAAACAAAACAAAATCAAATCGAGTTTATTTTGCTTATTTTTTTCTTTTGAAACTGATTTTTAACTCAAAATTATGTACCGTTTTACTCAATATTGATATAGCTCGCGGATACTTATATGAGCTTATCATATATACAGTAAAATGGGCATTTATTTATTTTAAAAGTATTAGTACATTTACTAATCCATTAAATAAACTCTGCTCTTTGAACACCAGGTCTAATTCCCGCTAAAGAATACAATATATATATATATATATATATATATATATATATATATATATATATATATATATATATATATATATATATATATGTATATATATATAGGGTATTTGGTCATGTGGAACCAATTCACCTTAATATTTATTCACTACGCATGCGTAAATATACATTTATACGTTTAACAGCATTAATTTGTACAGTTTTGATATGCAAGTATCCTTAAATTATATGGCAGCAAATGCCGCGGAGATCTATATGTCTTGTTTCAATTTTGGCTTGATGGCACTCAAGTCATATTCTTTTTAAATTTGAAAATAACAACTATACACCGGGTACAATATAATACTCAATTAAGCATTGGGTCTATAATAAATACGAAATCGCATAAATTAAAATATCATATTTAAACGTATTTTACGACCGGGCAACGCGTGGCAACTAAAACTAAAATAATAAAAGTTTCTTATCTTACAGCTTTATTGCAGTTTCACGGATGATTCTATCGTCAGAAATGTATTAATGAAATACAATATATATATATATATATATATATATATATATATATATATATATATATATATATATATATATATTGTATTCTTTAGAGGGAATTAGACCTTTACGAGTGGCGGACGGATGTTTATTTAAATAGACATTCGGACAGATTAATTGCGGCCACCGCTTCCGTAGTCAGGGGGTAGAACTGCCGACTGTCATTACGACGGTTCTAGGTTCGATCCTCGGCTTGGGATAGGTGTTAGTCTAGCGGCACTGATGAGTTGTGAAACAACGAAACAGTACTGTATGTCGATGACTAAAATATATTTTATATATATATATATATGATTACTTAATTTAATCACATAAATGAATATACGTATAAATTTATACGTTAACTTTAAGTATTTACTTCAAAAGTACTCAATATGTAGATAGAACTAGGTAGTAAGTTATAAAATATATATGGCACTTAAGCTACACAGAATATTCCGCGTTTCATCCACGCTAGGATTCATCAGGCTTATGCGTTTTCAAATTTTGGTGTATTGATTTGGCTTGTTTTAATTTTTAAAGGTTGCTTTTCATAATATATATATATATATATATATATATATATATATATATATATATATATAGTGTAAAATTTTGTTGAAAATTCAAAGACTCACTCATCCAAGCAAGAAGACCAGATGTCATAATAATTAAAAAGAAAGAAAAATCCTGTCAAATCATAGACTTTGCAGTCCCAGCTGACCACTGGGTGAGTATGAAATAAAAGGAGAAACGAATCAAATACACAGAGCTAACCAGAGAGTTAAAAGGGATTTGGATGATGAAGAAAATCAAAATAGTACCGATAATAGTAGGAGCACTGGGGACAATTCTGAAAATTTCGAGAAAAGAATATCAGAAATTGGAATCAGAGGAATAACTGCAAAAGTACAACGACTAACGATGATGAAAACGACTGAAATATTAAGGAAAACCCTTGAATGCGGAGAATAATAAAAGACAATATAACGAATAAGCTTTACAGGGAATGAAGAACACCGAAACTCCATATTTACAAGTTCTACAACCCCCATCATTCATCCCTCCCATTGTTTCATCACCGTCCCCCCCCAAAAAAAAGTGATACCAAAGGGCCGAGAAGGGCCAATAAGGACTGAAAGACCGAGGAGCGAGTGCCAACCAGACCTCGGCTGGACAAGCGCAAAGAGAACTGGGACCTTGGCGAGTGCCACTCAAATTCCAGCATAAACCAATGGCCACTACCAGCGAGAAATCAATGGTAAGCGGCTGTTGCGATGATGCATATTCATTTGCAAATGCTATCGAAGGAGGTAGAGAGAGCTGGACGTCTGGGGAGACTCAGCTTCCAGAGAACACCACAAGTTTCCAATCAGATCGTTTGTTGACTTGTGTGAAAGCTCCATGTGAGCCAATAATAATAATAATAATAATAATAATAATAATAATAATAATAATAATAATAATAAATACGAAATCTGCATAAATAAGTATATCATATTTAAGCATATTTTACGACCAGGAGCCGCCGGGAGGCCTGCTAGCATATTATAAAAGTAACATTGTCTGTCTGTCTGTTTGTTTGAGAAACGGTCTCTACTAAACTACAACGTCATTTTTGTTCTACAGACTTGAAACTTTACATATAGGGTATTTGGTCATGTGGAACCAATTCACCTTAATTTTTATTCACTACGCATGCGTAAATATACATTTATAACAGCATTAATTTGTACAGTTTTGATATGCAAGTATCCTTAAATTATATGGTAGCAAATGCCGCGGAGATCTATATGTCTTGTTTCAATTTTGGCTAGATGCCACTCAAGTCATATTCTTTTTAAATTTGGAAATAACAACTATACACCGGGTACAATATAATACTCAATTAAGCATTGGGTCTATAATAAATACTAAATCGCATAAATTAAAATATCATATTTAAACGTATTTTACGACCGGGCAACGCGTGGCAACGCCGAGCGGCCTATTAGTAAATAATAAAAGTTTCTTAGCTTACAGCTTTATTGCAGTTTCACGGAATATTCAATCGTCAGAAATGTATTAATGAAATGCTTAGTGCCTTTATTGGATACGAATTAAAATTGTGCAAATAAACGAATTCTGAAATTTTAAATGGTTTGTCAAACAGTCCTCTGAATCGATTTATACGCTATCGACATTTTGTTCGTATGTCTTATCTATCTATCTATCTATCTATCTATATATATGTCCATTTCTCTCTCTCTCTCTCTCTCTCTCTCTCTCTCTCTCTCTCTCTATCTATCTATCTATCGATCTATCTATCTATCTATCTATCTATCTATCTATGTATTTATGTATCTATTTATCTACGTTTTGTTCATATCTACCTCATTGGATTGTACATTTGACCTTTTTTCCGTAGGAGACACGTGCGTAACCTATCTATCTATCTATCTATCTATCTATCTATTCACATTTTGCTAATGTCTGCCTCGTTTATTTGTATTTTGTTCGTAACTAGCTAAGGAAAATTATCGGCTGAGTAATGTGATATTCCGCTTATATAAATATTAATGTATTTGCGCTAGACAAATAAGGGTTTAAAAATAAATGTCAATGAAACTTTCAAGTTGCGTTCGAAGGCATTCATTATTAGTGAGCTTAACCTAGAAAACTTGCTTTAGTTTTGTGTGTGTGTGTATATATATATATATATATATATATATATATATATATATATATATATATATATTTCAAAACAACATATAAGTGTGTGTATATCTGTGTGTGTGTATGTGTCTTCACGCGTGTGTGCGTATATGTCCACGTGTGTGATAATACAAGACAAATAAAGAAAAAGGATTGGGAAGGTCATTGTTGTGTAACTATAGTAATGATTTCCGGAAATCAATTTCAGTCATTTTTTTTTTTTTTTAGATAAAATATATAAATAACCCTTTGTCTTCATATTGGTTTTATCTTATTGAACTTTCTATTTTAATCTATTCATAGCTGCCTGTCTGTCTGTCTGTCTGTTAATAGATAGAAATATTTGCACTTGGTGGGCTAAGGTGACGTAAAAAAGGAAGATTCTATTTCGTATCTAGATTAAATCAAGAGAAATTTTCCACTACGAGTAAAGGTTAGAATTAAAGCAAACGTGTCAACAAATGACGCATATGAAAGGTCGGAATGACACATAGCGAAGAAGACAGTGAAATGGTTCCGTTTAGCTTTGGGTCTATGACGTAAACGGACAGGGTTCGGAGAACCTACCTTCACCACGACGTGCGTGTTAATATTGATGCGTAATTCTCTGCGGTGTAAATAAGAAATATAATCAAATTCCACATTGAATTCATTGTGATTTCACAAATTATGCTCATTGTGTAGCAGTATTTGAGAGAGGCGTGGGTGAGAATATCCAGAATCATTATTAAAATTTTGATTAAAATCGATTAACACTAGTTTGTTTCTAGTAAATGTCGAAAATTTAAGGCGTCTGAAGAAAAAAAATTGAAATTCACGGAATCGAATGGCACCCAAGTCATATTTTTCTTTACTAGTCAAATAGATTGGGTACAATATAATAATAAATAGAGAATTTACTCTACAATAAGAAATACAACATTTATATGAATTAAATTATCATATTTAAGCGTATTTTACGACCGGTAACGTCGGGCAGTGTGCTAGTATCTCTCTCTCTCTCTCTCTCTCTCTCTCTCTCTCTCTCTCTCTCTCTCTCTATATATATATATATATATATATATATATATATCTACTATCTACTATCTATCTATCTATCTATCTATCTATATATATATATATTCCTTTTGACTGTCACTTCCTTCTTCTTTTTTAGTTGTCACTCTCCTTTTTCCTTCCTTCTTTCTTTCCTTCTTTCTTTCTTTCTTTCTTCTTCCTTTCTCTCTTTCTTTCTTTCTGAGTCTAAAATGTCACATCACTATCACCCACCACTTCTAGTTAGCGATTTAATATTTTATTTTATTTTTTAAATGAAAAACATTTTTCTCTTTTTTCATTTAAGAATCAGCTATGATGAATAGCGGATAAACTTTATTTCTGTTGCCTGACGAAGAGACTTTAATTTTTTGTTTAATAAACCAATCGTTCCGAAACATAGCATGTTCAGTGCAGCAACTATGTAATACTTGTCTATTTAAATACAAATATTATACTCTGCTTGTTTTCATGAGCACTCTTAGTAACCTTGTTGGTGTGTGTCCGGAACAATCTCTACCAAACTACTCTGTCAATTTTTCATCTACAGACTGGAAACTTAATAAATAGAGGATTCGAACCTGTGTAACAAATACGATTTGGTTTTTAGCCTGTAACAATTGCTGCTAAAAAGTCAAAATTGAAAAATTGGAACTTAGCAGGCTTAAGTCGACTTAAATTGCTCTGCTATGCATTTATACAATAGCCTCCAAAACTAAGGGACAAAATTTTAAAACCTAATATTTGTTTGAAATAACACCTGTGAAAAGCTGAAATTTTGACAACTCATAGGCGTTATCACCCATAATAACATACTAAAATTTGAATCATTTGCAAAGGATAGAAAAGAATTATAACAATTGTTGATTTATTTTCAAAATAGGAACGTCCAAATGTAAGGGACAAAATTGAGAAAAACAATTTAAACAGCAAAAAAAAAAAAAACAAAAACAAAAAAAACAATAAAAATACATATACAATCGATATTTAGTAAATGAGCCCTTGCTCTCAATGACAACTGCACATCTTCGACTACAAGAACGAATCAGTTCTTGACAATCCTCGATACTAATTTTAGACCATTCTACTTAAAGCTCCACTCACAAAACCTCCGTATTAGTTGGATTTCTTTCCATCACTTTCACTCTTAAAGTCTTCCAAAGATTTTCTATTGGTTTTAAGTCAGGACTTTGCGATGGCCAATCCATAATTTCGAAATCTTGCTCACTAAGGTGACTCATTACCACCTTTGCCTTGTGGCATGGGGCATTATCTTGCATAAAGGTAACCCTATCGAAACCTGAATTCTGTATGATTGGCACATGATCTTGAACAATGATTTTATAGATCTGCGCGTTTACACGCGTTTGCAACCGGACAAGAGGCGTTGTACCTTGGCTAGAAAACATTCTAAATACCATGACACTTCCACCCCCAAACTTGACAGTTTTCTTAGTACACTTTGCACTTTATCTTTCACCAATAAGTCTCTTTACATTGTTTTTTTCCATCATTTCCAAATAAATTAAACTTTCTTTCATCACTGAAAAATACTTTTACCCAATTTTCCATATGTCCAAATTACATACCTGTTTGCAAACTCTTCTTATTCTTCGAACTAACAAGTGGTTTTTTCCCTGGGGTTCAATTAAACAGTTCTATTTCTTGCAGTCGTCTAGAAACAATCTGTCTTGACACATTAACACATGAGATACTATTCATAACCCTTTTAATTTCTGTACAAGACTTAAAACGCATTATTCGATCTTTTCTTGCCGAAGTTTTGCGAGTGTTTGCCGGTTTTAAAAGTACTATTTTGCCACTATCATTATAGGATTCAAAAACCCTGCCTACAACACTCTTGGAACGTTTAATTTTCTCTGAAATCTCTACAATAGTGTGCATTTTCTTGTGTAGCTTCACAATAACTTGTCTCACAGAGTAATAAAGTTTTTGGCGTTTCGCCATGGTGCCGGCTGATTCAACGTTTACAAATGACTAAGTAAGACTTATTCTTTAGAGGAAACAAAAAAAATTGAATATAGCATACTCTTCATATTGTTTTTCTCAATGTTGTCCCTTACTTTTGGCCGTTCCTATTTTGAAAATAAATAATTTTTATAATTCCTTTTCTATCCTTTCCAAATGATTCAAATTTTAGTGTGTTATTATGGATGATAACGCCTATCATTTATCAAAATTTCAGCTTTTCACAGTTGTTATTTCTAACAAATATTTGGTTTTAAAATTGTGTCCCTTAGTTTTGGACGCTACTGTACATTAAAGTCGGTTAACTTTGAAAGCTTTGTTACACATTTGTCGTTAGCACATATGGTAACGAATAATACTGGCGAACTCAATGTTTTTGTTTCGATTCTAGCTGATGGCACACCAGTAATATTTTTTTTTTACCTTTTGAAATGACTACTGTATATTGGGTACAGTATAATAATGAATAGATAATACGAAATTTGCATAAATTGATATATGTAAGTCTATTTTACGACCGAGCAACAACCGGCGACCTGCTATATAAAAGGAACTTTTTGTGTGTGTGTGTGCGTCTTTGTGTACGTGTGTGTGAGTTTGTTCTCTATGAACTCGAAAACGGCTGGGTCTGTTTTTATAAAATTTCATATGAGGATACTTTATATGCTTGGCAGTGATCTTAGATAGGTTTTGTATCGAGATGTCTTTGATAAGTATCGATAATCGAAATAATCTGATAAAAAACGGACAGACGATTTTGACCAACGTTAACACCTTACACACCCTAACATCACAAGTTCATGTGAGATGTTTTGCTATCACACAAGCTGAAAAGCTCGACACATAAAATCGACAATAGTCTTTTTGATCTGACAGAGACATGTTCAAAATGAATGTTTCTTTTTAAAGCACAATTGCACCATCCTTGATTTTTTTTTCATTTTAAACGTCAATTCAATTAATTATCACGGCACAACCAGTAAAACCACACGTATAAAACCAACAGTAGGTTCTTTGATAGGACAGGTTCGCGTTCGAAATAAATGTTTCTGTTTAAAGCACAACTTAAGCATGATACTTGGCTTCCGCATTTGAAACTTTTATGCAAGCCATTATATATAAAAATAATTTTATATAATCAACAATAGATTTTCTATTTTTTTCTATTATTTTTTTTATTAATTGTAGACCACACACACACACACACACACACACACACACACACACACACACACACACACGTATATATACATATCAAGAATTTAGGAGCCAAACGAATTATGTGTTTTATAAAAATAAATATTATTCATTTTTATTCAGTTTGATTTTTAATTTTCAGTATGAATGCCGTATTCCCAAATAAACGTTTTTCTTCTTTTTACTAAAGACAAAATGTATTTAGTTATAGAAGTCCACCTAGTGTTTTCGGTTGGGATTCAATATCTGTCTGATATATTGTGTGTGATTTTGCTTGTTGAAAAATAAGAATATTATCCCCCCCCCCTTGAAATACCGTAAAATTTGTTTTATTTTGGAATAATGTGCATATTATGTTTTTATTAATATTTGATCGTTTCTTAAGAGCATCCAAACAAATAAACCGAATACAATAGTTTTCACTTGTGGTTGCGAAACGTGCGTAAGACGGTAAAGAATACACACAGGCCTTTGCCGAAATTAAACGATAAAATAAACAAAAATTAGTGTTGTATACTGATGTCACTGGGATTAAACAAACCAGTACACATGTACATATATATTTGTTCGTGTGTGTGTGTGTGTGTGTGTGTGTGTGTGCGCACACGCGCGTTGGTGTTTGATAACAAAACACACCTGAGAAATAAGCACATATTATTTGATAAGATCATTGTAGCCCATAATGAGTTGGGAAAGCCATTGTTAGTAATTTTCAGAAATATAAATAGACCTTTGTCTTAATGTTGATTTAATTTGGCTAATTCTGTCGTGATGTAAACCTTTTTCTATCTATCTATCTATCTATCTATCTATCTATCTATCTATCTATCTATCTATCTAGGACTAGTATTTGTCTTTTAAGTCTATTTATGCTATTATGCCTGCTAGGGATTCCAGTACTTCCTAAACACTTTTAGTCAAGTTATAGATGGTTCTATCCTATCCAATTCTTCAATCTTCTTAGACTCACTACGACTATTTTCTCTGGTTCCAAAGGATGTTAGTATATTTTCGAGGTCTGGCAAGGCGGGCTGTAAACTATGATGAAAAAATAAAAAAAGGTAGTAAGAATGATGAAGAAGAAAATGGGGAGAAAATTAGATAAATATTAACTATTTTTGGTGGATGTTATTAATAATTGTTTTATATGAACATTTTGAATGAAAATGGATTCGATATATATATAATATATATATATATATATATATGTACTTTTTCACTGTACTCATAACAAGGGTTATGACAATAGAATATTCTTTTCATTATTTTGAATCTCGAGTATATATCACTTAATATCATATGTTTTTAGATAGTGATGTGGTTCTGGATTGATTAACTGTGTCTGTGTCGGATATACACTCGAGAGTCAAAACAATGAAAAGAATATTCCCTTGTCATAGCCCTACTCATGACATATAACTTTATTTACTTTATTGCACCCCTCTTCTCGTTTCGCCCTGTAATATAGTCGGAAGAAACTTAAATGTTGCAAAAGTCTCCCGTCTTAGACATATTTTTACATTTAAAAATCTGATGTACGTATCTGAGGTTTATAGGTGGTTCTCTACTCATGGCTCACATAGAGAATAACGTAAACATTTTTTCTTCCTTGAAGACTATTTTACAAATAAAATTTCATGGGAATAGGATAGATTTGAAGTCTTTAAGAAAGTTCGACCTTTCGAAGCCCCTTAGGTTAGGAGGATTTCCTTTGTTTCCAGAGAAACTGTTGGACATATGATTCAAATTTCATAAGCATGGGATATATCTGAAGTTTTAAGGGGTAATATCTTTGTAGCCCACCCCCAATTAGCGATACACTTAAAGACTCTGGACCACTTCCATTGTCATCCTTGGTAAATCTTACATAAGAATACACTTACATTTTATGTAGATTCTCTAACCTTTCTTTTTATAAGGAACACACAAACATCGCGCCGACATAAACACCCACAAACATGGAATTATATATATATATATGTATGTATGTATGTGTGTGTGTATATAGTCAGATAGATAGATAGATAGATAGATAGATAGATAGAGAGAGAGAGAGAGAGAGAAAGTGAGAGAGAGAGAGAGAGAGAGAGAGAGAGAAACGAAAAATAGTAACAGCAGGAGAGTAAAATTATTACGTAAATAAATGACATAAATAAAGAAGAAAATTTGATTGATCAATGTAGTAGTAGCACCAGAAGCGTAAGAGGATAATGTGGAAACAAAATGACGTAAATCCAGATGAAAATGAAAATGCATTTACTAATATAGTAACATTGATAAAAACTACAAACGTGAAAGAGAGTAAAAATTACATAAATGAAGTAAATAAAAAAACAATAAAGACATACTAAAGAATTACGTAACATTATGGAAATGGTAATAGAGTTTAGGATAATATGGGAGTAGGAGTACATATTTCTTCTCATTCATTACCGGGCAACGCCGGTTGACCATTCTAGTATATAATTAAAATTACAGTGTCGCCGTGAAATATTTATTTGGCGTCTATGCATGATTCCCACAGGTATTTTTAAATGTGAATAATATTACGAATAATGCCTGTGCCTTTCACTCGTTTTTGCCCGTGGAAAAATACTTTTGACCTAGAAATAGGCTGTCGTCCTTTGTTAAGAAATCGACATAGCAGAACGCATGTTGTCTGTGGAACCGGTTTTGGACATTCGAAAATAACCAATACGTGAGAACAAACAAAAATATCACAGGCAAATGAAGCTGAGGGACATGAACATTTCTTAATAACTTTCACTATTCCAATTGAGTTATACGAAGAACCGGTGTTGTCCAGGATTTTAATGAGAAACCCTATTCACCCCCAATGGAATACTGCTTCCACATCTGAGGAGGTGGCGGAGAGGACACTCTTAGCTTGGCAGGGTTCAACACCGACTTCGAAATCTAGTGAGGATGATCTCATTTCTTCTTTACAGCTAATTTCTCAACTTTTAAAATGGAACTTAAGCAGGGGCTCCAAAGTCTAGCCCGTGAGCAAGATACGGCCCGCCAAAGTCTTGAATCGTGCAGAATTCTTACGGAAAACGTAAAAATATTCAGGAACAAATTTTAAAATGGAAATGTGTGAAAATAATGTTTTTTCTTTCTTTTTGTTCAGAAAATGATTAAAAGAATGAGGTTTTGGAGAACCAGTTTCACTAAAAAGCAAAGCTAATAATTAAAAAAATATATAAAACATGTCCAGGTAATTTTCGTGTAGCTCAAAAAAAGTCAGTAATATGCCCCCCCCTCCGAAAACTTTGGAGACTCCTGGGCTAAATGATATGCTCTGCATAGTTTCGATGGGAAGGAATGTAAAGGATATCTGCTGAAATCATTTTAGATAAATTTATAGTCTTTAAATCTCTCAAAGCAGATCAGGCGTTTCTCGGAAGTCAATTAAGACCTCTGTATACTTCTGATTGAAGCTCTTCATTTTCAAGACTATATTTGGTAATAACGTATACGTGTCTCTACGAAGTCATTATTTACCATGCATGGAGAATTATTGCCATATATGGGCTAGTGCACCAACCATTTACCTTTTTCTATTAGACAGGATTGAAAAAAAAAGAGTCTCTAATAGCTTCTCCTACTATCAACCAATCTCCAACCACTGCTCCATCGCTATAATATTGCATCACTGTGTTTGTTTTAGAAGTAATTTAATGAAACATGTTCTGACGAACTCGTAGCAATTGTGCGCCCTCAACTTTAAATACCCCGACCGATCCGGTAAACAGCAAAATCCCACCTCTTCACTCTAGAGGTCCCTAGATACCAAAAACCTTCTATTCTAATAAATTCTTCCTTCGAAATATTAGACTTTGGAAATCCTTCACTGTTTCCTGCTTCCCTAACTGTACTAACATGTTGAAGTTTCAATGTAATGAGAATAGATATCTCGCTTCTCAACTCCCTACATAGAACCCATGTACATATGGTCTCAAATAGTAGCCTCATACGTCCAAGTGGCAATATGCCGAGGTGATGCATCAGCCTGCTTCAAGAGAACCATATGTAGAATCCATCAATACGGTTGACAAGTTCACCTACCTTGGAAGTACTATCTCCCACAATGTTAGTGATTGACGATGAAATAAAGACACGCCAAAGCAAGTGTTGCCTTCGGCAGACTTAACAAGAATGTATAGGACAGAAGAGGTAACATTTCCATGACAAAAATCAAAGTCTACAAAATTGTCGCACTCACCATCCTGTACATCTAAGTTGTGGATCTTCTACTAATGGCACGCTAGAAAACTAAATATTTTCATCATCACTAGGCTAAGGAAACTGTTTAATACGAGGTGGCAAGAAAAGATACCAAACACAAAAGTCCTCACTTGTGCCGGGCTCCTAAGCATCTCTCCCATTCTTAAAAGAAAATCCCAGCTTTGCTAAGCTGGCCATGTTGGCCGCATGCCAGATTATAGAATACCCACGAAGATTCTATTTGGTGAGCTCCAGCACGCCAAGCGCTCCCATGGCGACCAGAGAAAACGGTTTAAAGACACTTTAAAGGCATCGCTAAAGTCCTTCAACTTTGGTTAGTCATCATGATAGGAGATAGCTTCGTATAGGACCAAGTGGCAGGTTGCTGTTCACGACGGTGTCCGGAAATATGAAAATGTCGTGAAAGATGCTGCAGGAGAGTCCAGGTAGGACAGGAAGAACAATGCTTTGAAACGCCCGACACTTACTACCATTCTCTGTTCTCACTGCAGCAGCACCTTTCAGCGCGGATTAGGTTTATTATCCATCTCCACACTCACCGATTATAACCTTCTCATCATCCAGAATGATTAGATAGCTCTCGTAGTTCCGACGGAGAAACAACAAACGTCATCTGACAAGATAAAATAAAACCATTCCCTTCATATATTATTTAATTAATTAGAAAAAGAAACCAATTTTCTTGAGAGATAGTGTGTGTGTATTTGTGTGTTTGTGTGAGTGTGTGTGTGTGTGCACCACGTATTCTATATCTCTTTCCCACAAAATAAACGTTGTTTGTTTTTTACTCAACCTCTATCGTTATTTTTAGGGTAGTTACTCCACTGAGCTACAAATTCTGATCCATCCATGTAAAACATTCACAACAAAAACTCGTCTAACCATCGCAGCTGCAAATAACTTTCTTTTCTTTCTCAATCTTATACCAAACGGAGATTAAATAAACAGCGTTTATTCCTGATGTAATGGAATAACCTAATATCCCTTTATAGATTAAATGAACTATGGACATATTGACCCTCTCACGTGACTGAGGCACAAGGAAAAAAGACAGGAAGAGAATATCTTTGCATGAGGTCGCCAAGCTAATCAAGAACCTAGATTCCAGTAAAGCAACTGGCCCTGACGGCATTCCAATTATAGTGTTAAAAAAGCTTCAAACAGAACTTGCTCCCATACTTACGAAACTGTTTAAAGATGCTGCAGGAGAGTCCAGGCAGGACAGGAAGAACAATGCTTTGAAACGCCCGACACTTACTACCATTCTCTGTTCTCACTGCAGCAGCACCTTTCAGCGCGGATTAGGTTTATCATCCATCTCCACACTCACCGATTATAACCTTCTCATCATCCAGAATGATTAGATAGCTCTCGTAGTTCCGACGGAGAAACAACAAACGTCATCTGACAAGATAAAATAAAACCATTCCCTTCATATATTATTTAATTAATTGGAATGTTTATTGAGATGAGTATTATTTATTCATTGCGGACTATTATCCTTATCTTTTAGTTGTTGTTTTCACGACGTTTCGGCCAACTATTCCTGTGGCCTTCGTCAGGTGGTTACTGCGACGGGACAGGAACTCCGAATCTCGTAACTGCATCCTCAGCATTTACTGCCTACCATAATTGTTGTCGTCTCACCACGTTTTGGAGAATCAGAGCTCCTATCCCGTTGCGGTAACCACCTGACGAAGACTAGAGGAATAGTTGGCCGAAACATCGTGAAACAACAATAAGAAAGATGAGGATAAAAGTCCGCAATAAATAAATAAGCATTCACTTCATGTTATTTCTCTCTTTTTTGTTTACCCCAACAAAATTAAAAAATAGATTGCTTGTACTTTCATTCACTGCAATTGTATTTTACGATAACTACAACCATATTAAAAAAATCAGTTTATGATACCCATTCAATGGACACCTTAATTAAAACAGAAAAGCTAACTATTACTTAAACTAAGGTTTCATTCAGGACAAACCGAGAATAAAATTATACTTTATTGGCCTACGAGCGTCTTCTGCGATTATACAGTAAAAATCAGGTCGACAATTCGTCCATAGTATAATTAATAGAGGTAATAGTATAGTTTCGATTTCAGACAGCCATATGCCAAATCTTTGTTAGCAATAAATTAGTAATAGAATCTGGCCTTCGGCTAAAATCACAATGTAGCATCTGTTCTGATGCTATACTGAAGTTAATGTGCCCTTAGTCAGTGGAGACTTCCTGCTAGTCGTAAATAAAAACAGAGTATTCTAATCCAGCAAGTTAGTTTATAATACCTTTCATTTTATGAACCTATTTTTGACCGATTGGTTTACTTAAAAAAACCAAAACCAAACCAAAACAAAAACAGATAAGACATCCAATGAAAAAGTGCATTACTTAAATAAACAAAAAACAAATAAAAGTCAGTGTTTATTCTTTTTTTAATCACTTCAATTTTTATCAACAAAACAGCAATATGGGTTCTTCCTAACATCATCTTCTGTTATAACAAACCCAAATTAAAACAACTCACTTGTTTATTTCTTCTGTCACCCAAGTAAGAAGTAATCCTCATTCAATCCTAAGCAACATCAGTTCTCCCTGCTAGTATTTTGTCATCCAATCAGTCACAACTTCCGGCTAATAAGGCGTGCATGATCCAACCATAGATGAAATGTGATAAAAAGCAGTTGTAAAGATAACAATTTATTTTAGGGATAGACGTTTTTGTCAACCAGCCTCGTTATAAGCAGTTTGAGTTAAAAAAAAAATTAGGAGTCTGAGTTAGTTTATGGACATATTTTCAGTTTGCGACAGTTGACGGTGTGTGACTCGGAGCAGACCCGAGATGAAATGATTTCAACAGAACTATAATGATGATTAAGGCATTATTTTCATTATTTTGACTCTCGAGTATATATCAATTCATATCTTATATGATTTTTTTTTTAGATAGAATGATGTGGTTCTCTATTGATTAATTGTGTCTGTGTCGGATATATACTCGAGAGTTACAACAATGATAAGAATATTCTCTTGGCATTGCCCTAGTGATGACCTCAACAGCCAGGTCGTCTCAATCGGGTCTTAGTTGATACATTGGAACTTAACTAAGATGTGAACGTTAGTGTTTGTTTCGTCCTTTTTTCTGCGATGCTATCACACATGCACCGGAGGTACAACTGATCTCTACAGAATGTCCCGGAGTTGACGTTTTCTCTGGTTTTATAATTTTTATACTTGTAAACCACTGCTCACACCCTCAGCGATCGGTAAGCCGACACGGCCAAAACCAGAAGAAGAAAACCACGGCACACAACGTTTGAGTTGACAATTATTAAAAGATACAACATGGTCTTAAAATGTTTAAATAAAGAAAAACCAAATAAATGTCAGTGTTTACTCTTATTTTAATCATTTCAATTTTAATCAATAGCATAACAATATTCGTTCTCCTTAGCATCATTTTCTGTGATAGCAAACCAAAAATAAAACTATTCGCTTCATGTTATCCATTTCTTCTCTTACATAACCACTTATTCTCATTCAATTCCGAGCAACACCGGGTCTCCCTGTTAGTCCTATATAAAGGCAACGCATTTATTCCTAAATATTTATCCAACAATTACCATTTAAAAGCAGAAATAAATAGGACATTTTTAAAGATACGAAATAGACTCCGTTTTTAACTGTCATATGATTTCACCCGATCAATTACGACTGCGTAGTCTAAGTTTCTTACTTTTTAGTTTCTAACCAAAAAGAAAAGGAAAAGAAAATGTTGTTATACCGGGAAATTAGCTCATTTGCATAAAGTTGTGTAAAGAAATGTATTTGTGCTGGCCACACAAATAAGAATACATTAACTAACAAGACTATGCCACCATAAATCACTTTGTGTCCAGCAGTTTATCCACACTGAACAAGCTTGGCGATGAAACATATGCCGGAGCTGATTGACAACTCGGTTTCCCAGTTCCGTCATCTGCCAAGTAGTGTACTATGGATTGGCCTTGAAGCCTCTACAGCGCCACGTCCCATCCAGACGGTAGAGATCGAAGGTAAGTTGTAATAAGTTCAAGAGTTCAAACGTGACATGCATGGAAAAGTGTGGGTGAAAGGCCAAGAACGAATAGAAATAGTTTTCATGTCTTTGTCTCCGTAGATAAGTCTTTATATCGACCCGGCAAAAGCGAGACTGTATATAATTGTAACACTTTGTCTACAAACTTTTTCAGCCACTTCAATGTTTGCGTTGAGAAATTAAGTTGACGTGTAAAAGAAAGTGACACAGAAAAACTGAAAGTTGATATAGAATATGTTGATTTGGTTGCTGTGTATGTTTTGTTTTATTTAATCCCGGGTGTGGAGAGGTGATGTAGTAAGAAGTCAATACAACCAGTAAAAAAAAAAAAAAAGGCGCTGCCTAGGTAGAGAGAGGTGTTAAAATATTTATTCATGGTGTTTACTTTGACCGTTCTGTTTCAAGGCATATAACAACAGTTTTCCAGTTGTTTAATCCAGAATCTTGTAACGTTGGTAAACGTATTAATGCTTTTGTATTTCAAATATTTATTTATGGTGTTTGGTTTGGCTTCTTTGTAGAGGAACATTGTTGATTGTCATTTTTACATTGTAAAGGGAAATGAAAAAAAATATCACCAATGTTTAGTACATTTTGGGTCAGGAAGAGAGTGTCTTCAGGAAGCCTTTTCTATGACACCGGATAGAATAAGCAGAAGTTGGGGAGCTAGAGTCAGTTTCTTGAGTGTTGAACTGCGAACAAGATGGACCAATTTCGAAGATTTATCCCGCTACAGAGAATGGGCGATGAGAAGGAAGGCTATCTAATAATTATTTATACTGCAAAGACTGTAATGTAATGGTATCATGCATAGATACTTATACTAAAATAAAACAACAAATGAATTATGACTCAGAGTGCAATAATATGTGCTCTTAATTATTATGACGAGAACACAACTACTACAACAACTATTACTAAGGGAAGAAAGAGAGTAACTCTAGTCAACAGCACTATGACGGTTGCTATGGAGAAGAAAGAAAGCACGCATCATGACTCTGGCTGTTTTACAAACAAAGAAACTGGGGCCGACGGCCTCTACATACCGTCACCACTACAACTACAATTTCTACTGCTACGTGTTAATAACACTATTGCTACAATATTAGCGCCAGCTATTTGTTGGGATCTGAAGAATCGCGACCACGATTCAATATACAAACAGGGCGAAAATTTGTAATATCATAATTGTAATTTCATAGAATTACGTTCGACGAGAACAATTTCCAAAGCCATCAGTGATTGTGCTGCACGAAAAGAAAAAGAAGAAACCAATTTTCTTGAGAGATAGTGTGTGTGTATTTGTGTGTTTGTGTGAGTGCGTGCGCGCGTGTGCGTGCGTGTGTGCACCACGTATTCTATGTCTCTTTCCCACAAAATAAACGTTGCTTGTTTTTTTACTCAACCTCTATCGTTATTTTTAGTGTAGTTACTCCACTGAGCTACAAATTCTGATCCATCCATGTAAAACATTCACAACAAAAACTCGTCTAACCATCGCAGCTGCAAATAACTTTCTTTTCTTTCTCAATCCAAACGGAGATTCAATAAACAGCGTTTGTTCCTGATGTAATGGAATAACCTAATATCCCTTCATAGATGAAATGAACTATGGGCATATTCACCCTCTCACGTGACTGAGGCAGAAGGAAAAAAGACAGGAAGAGAATATATGTGCATGAGGTCGCCAAGCTAATCAAGAACCTTGATTCCAGTAAAGCAACTGGCCCTGACGGCATTCCAATTATAGTGCTAAAAAAGCTTCAACCAGAACTTGCTCCCATACTTACGAAACTGTTTAAGTATTGCCTTAAGGAGAAGTGCTTTCCGACTCCCTGGAAAATCTCATCAGTATGCCCTCTATTTAAGAATTCAGGTGATAAGTCCTCTCCCTCTCAGTACAGACCAATACGCCTCCTGTGTGTTATGAGTAAGTTGCTGGAATCCATATTAAATAGAGAAATAGTAAACCACCTCAGCAGAAACAATTTTCTTAGTGACACACAATATGGTTTCCGTTCTGCAAGACCTACCGCAGATGTGCTAACAGTTATATCTCACAGGATTAGTGAATCTCTTGACAAAGGCTTTCTTTCTAGGGCAATTGCTCTTGACATATCAAAGGCCTTCGACAAGGTATGGCATAAGGGTCTACTTCACAAGATTTCCAACTACGGTATAACTGGAAATGTTTTCTCAATCATTAAATCATTTCTCTCCGATAGGCTCATAAGAGTAGTGATCGATGGACAAAAATCAGAGGTCTGCAGTATTAATGCTGGAGTCTCTCAAGGGTCAATCCTGGGCCCAACTCTCTTCCTGATCTACATTAATGATCTCCCTAAACACATACTTAAATCATTCGTTGACATCTATGCTGATGACACGACCATCTACGGCAACACATCAAAGGCTGTAAATGACAAAGTTCTCTCTGATTCTCTCTCCTCTGATCTCGAGCGCGTGGTTCAGTGGGGGGAAATCGTGGCTGGTTACCTTTAATGCATCTAAAACCAAACTCCTATCTTTACATAATCAACGCTATGATCCCCATCTGGCATCAATTGAAATGGATGGCTCTCGTCTAGGAGAAGCCCCGTGTTTTGACAAGCTTCTGGGTTTGTCCTTTACTCCTGATCTGAAAATGACATATACATCAAGTCTGTTGCCGAGGTCGCTGGAAAGATGGTGGGATCCTTCTACCGCTCCAGAAGATATCTCACTACTAATGCAATTCTCTATCTATATAAAAGCCAAGTACGCCCAACGATGGAATACTGCTGCCATATCTGGGCAGGAGCTGCTAAAAACAGCCTATTCTGCCTTGACAGAGTACAAAATAGACTTCGTGGCTTAGGTGGGGATGCCCTTTTCTCTACCCTGCAACCTCTCTCCCACAAAAGAGACGTTGCGAGCCTATCCTTGTTTTATTGTTATTTCCATCATGGCAGGTGCTCGTCTGAACTCCAATCTCTGGTCCCCCCTCGCCAATCTTTCACGAAAAACACCCGTCTAGCTGAATCCACTGTGAAAAATTTCCCCCACTCTTTATCTGTGACTAAATCAAAACGTGGATTCCATGAACAAAGCTTCTTTCTTAGAACTGCACGCCTGTGGAACTCTGTTCCGTCTGCCTGCTTCCCACCTGACAATAACTTGGATATCTTCAAGTCCAACGTTAACAAATTCCTAATGAACCGCCCCCTTAAGTAAACATTTCATCAAATCTTCACACTAACGTACTGTACTTGCAATAACCCTTATCCCTGAGTGGCTTCCGGGCCTTTATAAGTGGTGACCACCGTATAAAAAAAGAAAAATTATCTCTTATTTCACATGTATTCCTTTGTAAATAAACCCCTTTGTCTTTCACCATAACCCCGTGTTTCTTGCTGTATTATTATTTAAAGTAAGCATATAACAATTCATTAAAACTTCCCATCTGTGCTACACAATAGCACGGAAATGCTTTCTTGTTTACTGTGACGCAGTAGTATTCAATTCCAATGTCAATAAATACCCGTCGAGTCGTTCTTTTAAATAATCAAATTTTACCCTTTTCACTCATCGATTAATCTCATTATTACTATTTTCACTCATTATTAATCGATTATTCATTAACATAAAAAAGTACAAAAACGAACGTGAAAATAATTTAATTACGAAAATAAATCCCCCATAATGCATTTCCATGTCTTAATAAACAACAAGAAAAATGAATTAGTTTCGGACCCTTCTAAATTTGAAAGGAATTTTGAAGCATTTAAACTGTCAAATAAAATGTAATTTCTGCGTTTTCGGATTTTCAAAGTCAAACCCAAATAGCATTTAACCATGGAAGAAATATTTCTGACTATCCAGTTTTCATTTGTTATTTTTGTACCGTCTTATTAGTAATGTGTTAAAATAGAAAGTATCAATCCGAAATTGCGAAATGATGCTACCCCCCTCTAAATTATTTTAGCCCGCATAGCTTTTGGCGGAAATTTTATTTGTATAAATAAAAAGCATTATTATTTTTTCTTAATAATAGTTTGCTACGTTGTAATTTAATTATATTTGTAATTAATAATTAAACTATTTCAAAAATATTTTCCAATACACCCCCTACAAAAAAGCAGCAGCAGCAGCAGCAGCAGCAGCAACAACAACAACAACAACAACAACAACAACAACAACAACAACAACAACAACAAAAAAAAAAAAAAAAAAAAAAAAAAAAAAAAAAAAAATTACCTATTATAAAACGCTTGGTTGGATTATTTGTTAAAAATATTCAAAAAATAAAAATAAATCTAAAAATAAAAAAGCGTTGATTTTTTTGTTAATAAGAATTTATAATTCATTGTTGAAAACAAATTATTATTTAAAAAAAAATACTATTCTAAAGTACAATTGATTTTTTTTATTAATACCAGTTCGTAATTTTCAATTTCAAACACACTGACCAAAAGCAGTAGTACCTTGTTTTGTGCAACAGACTATAGTCAGGCTTTTTAGCCTCTTATTTTTCTGTTTTTTTTTGTTGCTTCAAATGATAGAGACAAAGAAGGAGAGGCAGGAATTTTTTCATCAAAGCCTGATGGCTGACATTGGTTGGTCTCTGTCATTGCTGGAATGCTACTTCTAGAGATAGGAAGGTTTGCACTATAGTTTACCTCTTCACACTTAGTGTATTAACAAGTAACGTGTCTCTTTTTATCCTCGGTGCCAGCCTGCCAATATGTACTTTTGTTTCTATTTATATTTTTATATAAGTTCCTCCTTATCTACGAATTTTTTGTTTATTATTATTTTTTTTTAATTAAAAACTGCTCTCTATTAATGAGTGGATGCCGCGTTCGTAAACCGGGGAACATACTGGATTGCTTAAAGAGACAGTACACCATTATTTTAAATACTTAGTCAGGATTTACTTTAAATGGAAATTATCTACATGTAAGGGTCTCTCAGAAACTCCTATAGAGAGAGACCGAAGACACCCGATTGTCTCTAGTTGGCACTCATGATATCTAGTAGATATTCATACTGTATTATAAACATTCATGATGTCTACAAGGCACCTATGATGTCTAGTAGGCATTCATGATATCTAGTAAGCATTCATAGTGTCTAGTCAGCATTCATGATGTCAAGTAGTCTTTCATAATGCCAAGTAGGCATTCATGGTGTCTAATAAGTATTCATGATATCTAGTAAGCATTCATAATGTCTAATAAGCATTTATGATGCCAAGTAGGCATTTGTGATGTGTAGTAGGCATTCATGGTATCTTGTAGGTTTCATGATGCCTAGTAGGCATTCATTGTATCTAGTAGGCATTCATGGTTAGTAAGCATTTATGATGTCTAGTAGGCATTCGTGATGCCAAGTAGGCATTCGTGATGTCTATAGGCATTTATGGTGTCAAGTAGGCATTCATGGTGCCAAGTAGGCATTCGTGACGTGTAGTAGGCATTCATGGTATCTTGTAGTTAATCATGGTATATTGTAGGTATTCCTGGTGTCTAGTAAGCATTCATGATGACTAGTAGGTATTTATGATGTCTAGTAGGCATTCATGTCGAGTAGGCATTCGTGTCCAGTAGGTATTTATGATGTCTAGTGTTCATTGCTGTCAAGCCAAATGTACTTTAGAATCAGCAGAAACGACTATATGAACAAGAATGTATTTTCTTAAAACTAAACTCTGAAGGTTATTACAATATGACACGGTTGAAGTAATACCCCAAAATCACCGTTGTGATCTAAAGAAGGCATTGTTTTAGAACAAAGTTAGAATTATAATTACAGAATTCAACAGTCGCCATATTTTATCTAAACCTCTGTTCTCATTTGCTTTTGATATAAACACAAAATAACAACAATAAAATGCGTGTCAGTATATTAAAAGGTATTTGATTCACTCAAGTGAATTCGATTCACCCACATTTTGCTTCTTTACTTCCAACCCACGTTGCATTCCAGTGATAAGCCATTTTTTTTCAAGATATCGTGGGAATAATTTTTTTTTTACACATCTTTTTTTTTCTATTTCTTTACATATGTAAGTATATGTTATGCAAACATTTTATTATTGTTTTCTTAACATGTAGTTTTAGACACAATTTCTGTAACAACGTGGGCTAAATCCGTTCTTTTCGCGTATTAGCATGCTTATTGACCGAACTGGACACTCCTACTTATATAAGAAGTACGTTTAATTTAGTATTTTTTGTAAAGAAAAATCCAGTGTGGATCAATTTTAAAAAGATCTCATTCAGTGTTATATATATATATATATATATATATATATATATTGAAAATATGTCTTACCGAGCAACCAAATAACTTAAATAGACATCATATTTCGAAGTCCGTCGATGAAAACTGATAACTTCTGTTAATTGTATTTTTCGGAATACTGTTCTCATCTTGTATGCTATTCTCACAACGCTTCGGCCGATATAATCTCCGACCTTCATCATGTGTATCTTATTGAACTCGGGGATCTGTATGGAATTTCGAATTCAAAGATCTATGGCGTAACGGATATAAGTGCTAAGTAATATTCAGTCTTAAGTGTCAGTCTTCTGGAGTTTGAATGTTCAATTCTCATTATGAGCGATAATAAGAATTACAATCATAGCTGACTGAATGAGAAACCTATACACGTTGATTAAATAAAGAGTTCCATTCGAAATTCCGTACATATTCTAGAGTCCCAGTAAGATACACCTAGAGAAAGGTCGGAGGTTATGTTGGCTGAAACGTTGTGAGAATAAAACGCCAGGCGAGAAAAGTAATCCAATAATGACAGATAATACAAAATAGTCCTCAGTTTCGTTAACAAATAGTTCTCCTTTTCGTTAAATTGAAATTATGGCACAAGCAATATTTATGTTTCTAAAAATATATACGAAGTTAGATAAGGATTACACGCAAAAAGGTCTGATCCTGACTGCTTATGGTTAGGATTATAGTTAGGGTGCTTCATAGTGCCAAACACAAATCATGCACGATGATTTCTCCTAAAACCTAACTCTTCCGCACCTTAGTATGGGCGTTGTTTGGTGTGAGTACCGGTTAACAATAAAACTAGGTCGTCCTATAGTCGTCTGTGACCCTGGTCTGTGGCACTTGGAACCGCAAATCCATACTTACTTTTGCGCATGCGTAATTGACATTCTTTTATGTGTAATTGACAAAACCTTGCCCGACTTCGTCTGCAACTGTTGAACTTCGTTGTGCTCTGGTTTGTGGCACTTAGAACCGCAAATCCATGGAGTAAGGTGATCAACGTTACTTCTGCATAATTGACATTCTTTTATATGTAATCTACAAAACTTTGCCCAACTTTGTACGCAACTGCTGAACTTTGATGCTCTGATCATCAGGGTGAGGGTGACTTGCAATCATACAAATTGCAACGGACAACGAGTAGGACTTTATGCATGTATCTCATGACAATCCTGAGATACGCACGATATAC
>NC_136483.1:107794198-107949198 GCF_053919585.1 Euprymna scolopes | reverse complement strand
ACACTAACCCCTGTCATTCGAATCTTTCTACGAATGCAGAGTTTACATTTTCCACACACCAACTTGTGATCAGTGTCGCAGTCAGCACTACACTACAAGATGCACACATTGCACATGTCTCTCGTGTCACTTTTATACGTGAGTATAAAGTCGATCATATGCCCTTTCTTTGATTGGGGGTGTGTCCATGTGATTTTAAGCTTGCGCTTTTGACGGAAGAATGTATTAAACACAACAAGATTAAATTCTGAACAAAGTAAACCATTACTGTTAACTAAGCCGATGCTATAACGGCCAAACGCACCCTATATATCATATTTCTGAACAACACGCGCATTGAAATCGCCGAGGACAATTAGCTGCTAAATTGGTACAGCTGCAATGGTATTTCGAAGAATCTCATAAAGGACATGACGCTTTCTTCTGTGGATTCCATAGTTGGTGCATACACCATCAGAATAGACAAGCATCGACCACATGCCAGAGGGACTCTGAGCTTCATGAGACACTTGGATGTTCAAGAGTGGATTTGATCGCAAAGCCAACGTCACCATCCCAATTCATGCCCTCTGGTTTACCTTTCCAGAAAAGTGCGTAACTCAACTTAACTTCAGTTAAGTCGAGTTACGCCTAATAAACGTGTTTCAGACAAAGCTACTATATCGATGTTTAATCTTTGTAGCTCATTCATAACCAGTGTCGTTCGTCGCTCTGAACGTGCATTTTTTCCAGATCAAGAAGAGTTCTGACGTTCCAACAACTTATGTTCAGTTTCATCTTACTTCCTGGAAATTTCTTATTTCTGTTGTTCTTGCTGTAGTGAATCGCCGTTAGCCGTAGTAAACTAACCAGCTTGGTTCCGATAGACAATTTTTAATGCACCTTTTCTATCACTGTCCCATACAATGGATGAGCAGTGCTGTCTCTAAATAGGGCTGCTCAGTCACAAAAATCTCCGCCGGAAAGTTCCCCTATCGGAATAAATCAGAACATCATAACGACGTTAAGAAAAGATTCTTGCCGCCGATGTGTGAAATTATAACTGTGTGCTCCCAACCGATTAAGCTGCACGTCGCCATGCCTACCTCGCCATAGGAGTTTAGAAAAGTGGTTAGATAAAAATAATCTAAAACCATTGGAATATCTATACTTCGATAGATTTAAGTGGCAGAAGCTTGTACGACATCAATATTACTCACTAAATCCCCGCAAATATGACCCAATTACAAGCTAAAAAAGCAAGATGATTGGTACATGCGTGGATCGCAGGTTTTAGTAAAGAGGTTCCGTCTCCTAGATGGATGTCAAAACAGTGGCCCCAGGGCCCATCACTTCTAGTGGTATAAATGCGCCCCCGAACACCAACAAGGGAATTTCAACGTACCGGTGCATGTATATGAGTGATCACACACACACACACACACACACACACACACACACACACACACACACACACACACACACACACACACACACGCACACACACACACACACACACATATATATATAATGAAAATAATGGAAATAGTATTCCGACAAAACAGAGAAATAAAAAGGAATAAACCGTGTTATGTGTTCATCAACGTTTCGTCTTTATTTCGAATTATCAAATTCTCAAATTATTAACTTTTCAAAGGGGAAAACATAACATGAAATGAATATGTACAGTCGTTTCGGAAACTATATCCCTTTATTTATTCAATATTTACAAATAAAACCATCGAGAAATAAAGAAAAATATTTCTGGATATCGTCTCTTCGTCAGCATAAATGGGGTAGTGGTGGTTGTGGTTAAGATTGGGAAAGGCACCAAAATTTTACTGGCCTATTGAAGAAAATTATAGTTGGTGAACCTAGAAATTAATTTTAAAAATTAATTTATATATATAGATAAAAGAAACAAAATTTATATATTTAGATTAAAGAAACGAAAGTATCACTACGAAGGGAAACCACGAAACACTTCGAAAAATATTTTTTCTTCTTTACTCTAAAAAGGAGGAAAATGCAGGGGGCAGGAAGCTACAAAAAACGGCACTTTTCACGAAGGGCAAAACCGATTTAAAACCTTATTATAAGACTTTAAACAAATAACGAGGGATTTCTTTAAATTATAGCATGAGGTGGGGGGAGGGGGAGGGAGAACAAAATATACAGAGTTGAAAACCTTCTCAACGAATAACCATAAGTTCTAAATTATTGGTTTGCTCCTTTTGCTTACACAAGATTCCCTAAATTTCACACACACACACACACACACACACACACACACACACACACACACACACACACACACACACACGATACACGAATTACCATTAGCGTATAAAGCGATGCTCTTTGTGTAAACAAATTGAGCTTACGCATTTCGGACGATGTTAAAACATCAAACTCACTACTCGCTCAGCAGCCGCCGATGGCGAAATGGTTAGGAGCCTTGACTGTCGTGCAGGCGGTCGGGTTTCAATCCTGGCTTGAGGTAGTTGCCCGTCGATCCGCACTGATGAGTTGCGAAACGGTACTGTATGTGGATGACTATATATATATATATATATATATATATATATATATATATATATATATATATATATATATATATATATATTATACCCAAAGATTATTCCGGTTACTTTTTATCCTCGGCCAGATCTCAAAAAATAGCGTCAATCTCATTTCTCTCTTTGCTGAAGTCTTTTATTCTTGAACCAATCAAGCACTAGTCTATCATTTTGTCAATCCCAAGCTTCTTTCTGACTAAAAGTATGGATTTAAGCAAGCCTTTTCTACTGCGGATATTTTAACGATTATCTTTGAATGCACATACAATGCACTAGATGAGACAGTGGAAGCCAGAACCGTAACAAGGTCTGGAATGAAGAACTTCTCATAAAAAATGTATGGTTATTTGGACGGATACGCAACATAATCAGATCCTTCTAAGACAAGAGAAAAATCCAGGTTGTCTTCGATTGTCGTACGTCTGAACAACATTATATTAATGAAGTTGTGTCACAGGGCTCGATCCTTGAACCTTTATCATTCCTGATGACCTTTCTCATAACATTGGGTATATTTACTGATGGTCTATAATAGACATGGAAAAACTAATGTGCACATATCCAAGGCCATGGTAGAAACCATAGAAAACAACATTCTGTCTGTAGTGGAATGGAGCCGTAAATTTAATGTTACTAAAACTAAGCTTCTTTCCTTTAACAACTACAAAAACCTTCTCAACTAACAATTGTCATGACAAATAACACCTTAATTATGAGACGATCTTTTAACATCACATTTACAGGCAACATAATTTGGAACAAATATATTGAGCACATTGCTGCGAAAAAGGTGGGCTCCCTCTGCCGTACTAGAAAAGTATCTAGAGAGTATCCGATACTTTTACAAAGTCATAATTAATCTATGCATGGAATATTATTGCCACGTCTGGACTGATGGATCTACCACTAGTCTTTTACCCTTGGACAGGCTCTCAAAAATAGTCTCAAATCTAATAGGTCCCGCATTTTCAGCCAAGTTCCAAATTCTGTTCTATTGCCGCAATGTTGCATCCTTGTGCTTGTTTTACAAGTACTTTAATAAAAGGTGCTCTGATGAACTCATAGCACTTGTGCCCCACCCCGACGTACATTCTCCTGATTAACCTGACAAACCCCTTCACTGTTGATATTCATAGATGCCAGGAAGCCTTCTACTCTAATAGTATATTTCCTTCAGACTGCTAAACTTGGGAATTCCATCTCTGTCTCCCGCTTCCCTGACTGTACTAAACTACGGAAGTTTAAATGCAATCTGAACAGACATCTCGCTACCTAACTCCCTACGGTCCCCTGTTAGACATAATCCTAAATCGTAGTCCCTTATGTATTAAGTTGTAATATTCCTTGTTTAGAGTGAAAAAGAGTAAAAAAATGAGACATTTCAAATAAAATAATTTTGCTGTCGCCGCTTTCAACAAGAATTGGAACTCTATGAGAATTTATAATGAGCCGTCTATCTAGGCGTAATGAGATATGCAGGCTTCTGTTAAAATCAGGAATCTTTCTGTCGAACTCAGGAATCTGCACGGAATTTCGAACGAAACCCTTTATTTAATCCAGATATTCCGTCAGCCATGATCGGTTAAAAATATCAAGTATTTCGCAAGTCTATGATTTATATCGCGATATAGATTGAACCTTTAACCCCAGAAGAGCGTTACTTACAACTGAATCTTATCTAGTAGTTTATCCATTACGCCAATGATTCCCGTGAATTACTTAAGATTTCTACCCGGTTTTGGCTGACAGAACGAGAGCATGCGATTCCAGTGGATTAAATAAATGGTTCCGTATGAATATCAGGGATGATAAAGGTCCAAGGATTGAGCCCTGGGGAACAACTGCATTAATATCATGTTGTTCAGACGTATGCCCATTAATGACAACCTGAATTTTTCTCTTGTCTAGGAAGGGTCTGATTATGTTGCCTGTTCATCCAAAAATACCATATACTTGCAAGGGAGAGCGCCCGACTTTGTTCGGGCGTAAAATACGCTTAAATATGATATTTTAAGATTACCATGTTCGACAAGATACTTCTGAAGAAGTTCAGTGATTACATTGTTTGAGCGAATAACATTCAAGATGAGAATAATAATAAAAAATATACAAATTATCAATCTTCAGCTGAAAAATTCACAAAAAACACTACTGAATCCTAAGTGAATAGCTTTGTTAAAGTCATAGAAAACATTGTTTTATCCAAGAGCAATTATTTTATATAAGCAATTTATTTACTATGAATATAACGAAATTAAAAGAAGATTATTTTATCCGAGAACTATTGTTTTATCTGAACAACATCGATTCACACAAAATTGTTTCGTCTGAGAACTCGTATTTATACGAGAAAAGTTTTATCTACGACAAGTATTGAATTCTACAAGAAATGCGTTTTTGAGCACCAATGAATCATGTGAAAAATGTGTAATCTGAGAACATTTTATTGCTATAAAAAACTGTTATATACGAGAACTATTAAATAGTACGAGAAATTGTTTTATCTGAGAACATTTTATTACTTAAAAAACTGTTATATACGGGAACTATTAAACAGTACGAGAAATTGTTTCATCTGAGAAAATTGTATTACTATAAAAAAGTTATATACGGGAACCATTAATCAGTACGAGAAATTATGTGATCTGAGAACATTTTATTACTATAACAAACTGTTATATACAAGAACTATTTAATAGTACGAGAAATTGTTTTATAGTTCTCATATTTCTCGTATATAACAGTTTTTTTATAGTAATAAAATGTTATCAGATAAAACAATTTCTCGTACTGTTTAATAATAACAGAAATTGTTTTATCTGATAACATTTTATTACTATAAAAAAACTGTTATATACGAGAACTATTAAACAGTACGAGAAATCGTTTTATCTGAGAATAGTTTATTACTAGAAGAAAACTGCTATATACGAGAACTATTTTACAAGGAATTGTTTAATATGAAAACTCTTTATTCCTATTACACTGTTTAAAAAAAATACATTTTTGGTCTGAGGCAAGAATGGGGATAGTTGTTTTTTTTAATTTTGGTGTGTTTAATTGAAATTTATAAATAGTTTTGCTCTATCACCTCTAGCTTTCTGGCTTTTAAATAGTTTGATTTTAGTATAAACAGAGAATATATGTGAATATTTAAAGAGTTGCAGCAGCTTATAACAGATAAATCAAGATAGATAAAAAAACACTGATTGAATCAATATAGTTGGATGACACAATTACACAATTCAAAGAACCATAGACAGTCAAAGTGTGTTTTCGTAGAAGTTCTGGTGTATTTTGCCCCTGGAATGTCATGCAAGAGTATCCAACAGAAGTCTCCCGCCATGCCGGGGTTTCATTTGTCTTGATAGTTGCTCTCCATCTTAGTAATATCTTGGTGGAATCTTTCTCCGTGCTCATCACTCACTGCTTCAAGGTTTGGCAGGAAGAAATTAAAGTAGGAATGGAGAAAATGAATTTTGAGTGACATTCGGCACTCCATATCCTCATAAGACTTTAGCAACTTCTCAACACATGCTTGGTAATCTGGTACACGTAAGTTACCAAGGAGTCCACTACAGACAGACTTGAATGCTTCCCATGTTCTCAGTTCCTTTCCTTTAAGTTAAATAGTTCCTCAAAATTAGTACTTCTCGGATCTGAGATCCGACAAAGATGCTGTCTTTGGGTTTAGCAGCACTAATACCTGGGAACCCATTTTACAGTCAAAATAGTGAAAGTAGGCGGTTCTAAAAAAAGAGAACTAATGGTTCGACGCTGTGCAACTGTTGTGAAGTCCCCATACACATAGCAGAAAGAATTGGCCTTGTTGAGGATCCTCAACGTTTTAACGTGCTTGAAGTCATTGGAGAATCTGAAAATATAACAAAGTAAAACTAAATCATATGCAAGGCAATAAAATGTGCATTTGAGCAACCCAAAAGATGTGTAACACGATTGTTTAGGGACACAAACCTCTAGCGCCGCCTGCGAGCTAGACCAAATCTTTCAATTACTTTCAGAGCACTACTGAGTATGGATTGAGACTTGTAGCCTTAATGTCAAAATCCGTCTTGATTATATATATATATATATATATATATATATATATATATATATATATATAATGCAATGCTATCACTTCCATATAGTGTATAATAACTAAAAAATAAGCCAGAAGTCTCACAATATTAAAATTAACCCTGAATTCATGTACACTTTTATGTAACGTATATGTACAAAATGCACACTATGCATATCTAAAAAATTAGAGGTGATGAGAAAAAACGGATTTCAAATTTGAATTCAGCACCCCCAAATTAGGTAAAAGCAGGTAATTTTTGTGCTTGCCTAAATTTCTTTGTAAACCAGTGTTATTGCATACGAGAACTAGTGAATCGTGCGAGCCACTGTTTTATCTGAGAACTCCATTTTTACAAAAAACTATATATATTATATACGAGAACTATTGAAGTGTACATAAAAATTGTTTTATATGAGAACTTTTTATGACTAGAAAATCTCTTTTATACGATGACTATTGGATCGTACGAGAAATTGCTTCATTCGATAACTCTTTATTCTTACAAAAACTATACAGAACTATTGAATCGTACGAGAACTTGTTAAAGAAGTATTTACTATACCCCCCCCTGTTATATACGCGAATTTAGAACGATAAGAATATCGCCATTGCATTTATACATAAAAACGTTTTGTAAATAAAAAACCGTCGCTGTACATTAAAAATATATATGCAGAAAATGGGATGAAGGCATAAATAGAGCTCCCTTCTTTTATTCTAACTTCTGCTAGCAGAGGCAACACGACAATTACGTATTCTTGTTCTTTTTTTTTAATTCATCTATTTGATCTTTGTGTCTGTCTTTTTATTGAAATGCATTCTCTTGTCTCTTTGCTGAATGTTATCTATTTATTCCTTTGCGGTTTTCTCTGCTGATTATTGAATAAAATTGATAACAGCCGTTTGAAGCGTCAAATCGTTTTTTCATACTCGGCTGGTCGGTAGCTACAACATTTTTATTTCCAACTAGCGGGGGTACCCGGCGTTGCCCGAGTGTTTGTTTCCGGGCCGGGGGGAGTTTTAAAAAATGTTATGGTAGGTAAGTAGGAAGGATCAAACCCGGAGTCATGAGTAAAAGTAGGAAAATAAAGTGTGAACCCCCCCCCCCCAAAAAAAAAACATCTGCAACGTTAACAGTTCGGCCACCAAGAAAAGTCCATTCCAGTTGTTTAGGAAAAAAAAAAAAAAAAAAACGACTACGGTAGGTCGGCGCGAACGTGAAAATATAATGCGAATTGTCCAGCACGCTAACCACTACGCCACAGAGCACTGCAGCTTAGTTTAGCGATTTTAAATAACTTAACATGAAAGAACTACGAAGCCAAACCGGTGTTCTCTTCTCAACTGTTCCTTGTGAACGATCCCCAAACGGTGTTAAGTGGTGGCAGGGGGAGGAGGAATTTATTAAAGAGAAAATATTTTACCACTTCCATTGATCTTAACCGATTTTGGCCGTGACTTCTCAGCAGAAAAAGTATAGAAATCTAAGATTATCGAGGAATTTGAGAAATAATAAGCCTATAGCACACCTCAGATATTGTTCTGCCGTTTGTGCATATTATATTTGCATGAAATATCTTGATTTTTAATCCTATTAATGTCAAAATCAGATGGGAAAAAATGAGTTCATTTTATTTATATAGAAGAATAGATAGAAGAAGATAGATAGAAGAAAGAAGATAGAAGATAGAAGAAAGAATAGAAGAAGATAGAAAAGATAGAAGATAGATAGAATAGAAGAAGATAGATAGAATAGAAGAAGAAGAGAAGATAGAAGATAGAAGAATAGAAAGAAGAGAAGAGAAGAAGAGAAGAGAAGAAGAGAAGACAAATGACCATGCAGATATGTAGGATGTGCGAAGTGAGAAAATGTAAAAAGCGCTCCTTTTGCTAGCTTATTTTTTTAGGGTGCTTAAAATCTAATCGATAAGTATTTATTATTATAAAAATAGTTTTCTCCTTAAATAGATATTTCTTTTTTATTAGTATTATTTAAATGGCATAGTGGATAAAGTACTTGGTAAAATTCAATTGTAAGTTATACTGTTCTGGAGGTTGAAGGTTCAATCCTTTATGCGGGCGACACTTAAAATGCATTTACGAATTATTTAGAACATCTATCCAGCCATGGCTGACAGAACGAGAACATGCGACTGCATAACGGTTCCTGAGTTCGGTAGAAAAATTCAAGAGTTCGACAGAAAGATTCCTGAGTCCAACAAGATAATCTGAAGAAGATTGGAGATTACATCGACCGAAACATTCTATATATACGGCACAATCACGTTGACACACAAATTATCGCCAGACCGCCGAAGTGAAGCAATGTTGAGCTTGGCCAGTACCAGATGGGCAACCATTTGGGAAGGCGAGGCGCTGTATGTACCGCGAGGTAAAATACTTGGTTGAGAAACTGGCGCAGTCTATCCTTCTCGCGAGGGTAGACAGGACTCTCTTAAGCCGTGGTAGGCACCCCATTTAGTGATGGCGTCACGATAAAAATTACCCTTAATAGCCCTATCGAAGCATCAAGTATTCAGCTACCGACAAGATTTGAATTACACTACAAACTCATGTAGTGAGTTCAATCTCGGCTACGGCCGCGCTGTCTGGCTGGTTGGATGGATGAAACGTTGTGAAAATAACATCCAAAATGATAAGAGTATTCCGAAGAATCCCAATTATACGAAACAATCAAACAGAATTCAGAAACATGACCATGTTTATTTCAAATACTGATCTGTAGAATATTCCCGGCGAAAAAAAAAAAAAAATTGGCTGAGCGAAAGGGCAAAGCATGTTTTTCAAATAAACAAATTACTTACAACAAATGGCGGAATAATATTCGCTTTTTTCGCGCCAAAATGATCATAAAGCTTAAAAAATAATATATGTTGCAGTGAATTTCATAATTTCATCTCACATTTCATCGTGTAGCGACAAACGTTCAAATATTTCATAACGAGGGCCATTTAAAACTTTTTTTTTAAATCTCGTGTGCTATCGAGCATGCTGTCTGGAGCCTGCAGTGTATCGAATTCGATTATCGCGAAGGTCACTTTGTTCAGACAGCTTTTTTTATGGAATTACTCTAGCGTAGAAATCGCTAGACTTAAACAAAAACATGTATTATTATAAGCTGTAGTAGTTGTAGTAGTAGTAGTGGTAGTATATAAACTAAAGAATCAATTTGCACATAGAAAATGTTTTATTCGCAGATTTTGTTGCCTCATGTTTTAGCTTGTCGTAGACATCGATATATATATATATATATATATATATATATATATATAATTATTTCCACAACCAAACAACGTCGCAGCTCACAGGAGCCATGACAGCCAACAAACCGAAAGTCCAAAACTCGAGTTTCGCCTTCATTTGGGCTTATCAGTTAGATATATACGAACCCAGGATTCGAAACCCGAGCCTCTTTCATACGAGGCGATTACTCTGCCAAATGAGCAAACCTGTAACACACAAGAAAATCTATTAACTATCACAGATCAAGCAAACCGCGGCGATATCCCACTGTGGAATGGACCTACTTCGTCTCGAACGAGGGATGTGGTCATCCAACACAGCTATAACCCAAATAATACGTCCTAAAAATGTGGGGCGACTAAAATGTAAACAAAGGGCAGATAACTTCTTTCTTAAGAGCACTCAAGGAGCGAAAGGAAAGAGGAAAACTACTACAGAATCGCTAAAAAAAAATAAATAAATAAACAATCTTACATTTATAGCGATAACAATCGTGCATAAAAATTGATAAGGTACCCGTGGTCTTGTGGTAAAACGTAATGCTACTTATTGAGCAGTGACGAGTTCGATCCTTGTATACTAAGTCTAGCCGTACTGATGAGAAGTTATACTTCAAAACATGCACATCTATGGATAACTTACTTTTATGCACGTAATATATATATATATATATATATATATATATATATATATATATATATATATATTTATATATTACGTACATATATATCAAATCTCGAGTCTGTAGACTGAAAATTGACAGAGTAATTTGGTAGGGAAATATACACACACAGACAATTTTAATTATATATATATATATACTAAAAAAGTAACTGTCGTTGACTGGGTTCAAAATCAGCCTACAGAAAATAGACTCTGATTTATGAAAGTATGATAGGTTATGAAAAGGAAGGGTTGTAAAGAGATAGCTTCGAATTTGGGGGTATCAAAACCAAAGCAAAATATGATGAAAGTAAAAATAAAGTGGATAAACCCCATAATTTACTATACCATACCTGTTCACACTGAAACACTTATCACAATATTTTGCGGATCTATATTAAAAAACCTTGTTAAACTTTGTGACATATTTCCATTCTATGGAGGTCAGGCGCGAACGAACACCCCATAATTTTATTATACCATATTTCTTCAAACTGAAACATAATTATCAAAGTATACTTACGCAGATAGATATGAAAAGTCTTTATTAAAGTTTGTGCCTATTTCCATTCTATGGAGGCCAGGCGCGAACGCAGACCCCACAATTTTATTATACCATCCCTATTTAAGTTAAAACATACTTATCAAAGTATTCTTATGCACATCTATATCAAAAACACTTGTACACGTTTTTCTTTAATTTTTAAATTTTTTTATTTCCATACTTTGTGGACCAGGCGCGAAAGCAGACCCCACAATTTTAATGAACCACTGTTCTGCCAGATCAAACATACTCATTCCTGTGTCTCGATACATCTTCTCTCATGATATGTAATCAGTTTTCTAAAATAGTCAACCATATAGGAGCCTATTCGTGACCACACACACACACACACACACACACACACACACACACACACACACACACACACACACACACACACATTCAGCTTTATATTATATATATGTATATATATATACATACATACACACACACATATATATATATATATATATATATATATATATATATATATATATATATATATATATATATATATATATATAGGACATAATCACGTTGACACACCGATTTCCATTAGATCACCAAAGTTTAGCCTGGTCAGTACTAAAGTGGATGACCATTAAGAAATTCCAGGCGCTGTATGTTTTCTCCGTTTATCTCGACATTGTTCCAGCCACCCTGGACATTGTTTCCAGTCGTCCTTAACTTCTCAATTCCACTGGGCTCATGCAGTGCCGATGAAGAAGGGTGTGATTAGAAATTGCGCAACCCTTGTCTCTTAATTACACGTGACAACTACTCTTAGAGGAGGTATCCACTGTCTTTCATTGTCTGACGGAGACGATGCGAGACATCGATACACCTGGCTCAACCCTAACGAATAAATAACCCAACCTAATGGTAGTTTGGTCTCCGCTTGTTTGAAGCCAAATAAATAACCCGACCTAACGGTAGTTTGGTCTCCGCTTGTTTGAAGCCAAAGTTATATTAGCATTTCTATAAATATACTATTGCACAATTTTTTAATGCTCAACTTAGATTATTATATTGGTTCAGACTAATGTGGTATCATCTTTCGATGCTCAGTTCAGGGGATAGTGCAGTATATGTTCTGTTGTCATGAGACCGTCTTCATGATAGGTACGTCAACACAAAACTGTCCCACTCGGCTGTTCATTCGCAACATATTGTATATACAAGTGAGGAGAGAAAATCATTGTCAGCATTCAATAATATTCTGAGTATGATATTCTTGTGTCCTTTGCCTCAATGCATGAATGAAGCTTTTGTATGATATTTTAGGGGATGCTTTTTCCTAATACGTGGAGTCTCAGATAATGTGACCTGGCGATATGCATTTGAGACAGAGTCTCTCTACCGCGTATTAGTAAGTGCACTATTTATTATATCGACCTATTAAAAACACGTGTGTATATTTTGTTGCATTACTTTTGAGCGCAAAGAAATCCCGTAATATTTTATGAATCAGATTTCTATTTCTCTTTTGTTTATTTTTTTTTAACAGTAAAGAAAGTGGTGATTCTCCATGCATGGGCGAACTGTGGTCTTGTAGAGATACATGATACTCTCAGGTGTGAGTAGCCTTTTATCATGATAGAGAGAGCCCACCTTCCTCGCAGCAGCTTAAGCAATTGCCTCAATGTATTTATTCAAAATCATGTTTTATGTGAATGTTAACCCTAAGAGCTTGAGGGAAGTACTTTCAAGCAGTGTATTATTAGCCATGGCAATCAGTGGTTGAGTCGGTTTCTTGTAATTATTAAAGAAAATAAGCTTAGTCCTAGCAGCATTGAACGTTACCAACCACTTATGACCCCCATTCCACTACAGACTGAAGGTTTTCTTCTAGAGTTTTAAGAGAAAATTTTTATCAGGGGGTCATTTTAGAATATATCTATACTTCTATAATTTTTTTTGTATGTATTGATACCTTCTATTTATTTAAAAGGAACATACAACTTTGTTATATACGGGTCGTGGAATTGCATTTATCTGCAGAAAATCTAGCTAAATTGCATATTCTAAGCATTCATTTTAATTAATTCCCTATTAGTTTTCTTAAAGGATGATCATCTTTAGTTTACAATTACGCTTAATTATATTCATGCAGATATTCTACATGATTTATACTTGCGTAATATTTGCGTAAAGATATTAAAGTAAACGCAAACCTCTTTATATATATTTATGTATGCGTATATATATTTGTTAAAAAAGTTTGCCTACCAAACTCCTCTGTTAGTTTTTGGTCTACAGTCACGAAACTTAATATATAGGATATTCAAACCCATGCGGAACTTTATATTTAGGTTCTAGCAGGAGAAAATCGGCGCAAAAGTATGAAAATTAAAAAAACCCTGGAATTTGACAGATGAAGGTCGAACTATGGCATTACGAATATGCATGCGTAACGTAATAGCTATTGGTTCATGTTTTAATTTTTAGCCTTGCAACAGCCATGGCTTTCATAGCTCACGCATTAACATCAAAGAGAAAAGTAAATCGTAAGCTAAACGTTTTGGTTTCGATTCTCGGTGGTGACGCACGAGTCATTTTTTTAACTTTTAAAATCATTACTATATATTGAGTCCAATATAATATAACATAATAATAAATACGAAATCTGCATTGATCAAAATATCATATTTAAGCGTACTTTACTACCGGGCAATTCCGGGCGGCCTGCTAGTTATGAATATTTTAAAAGAAAACAATTTTATTAAATTAACGTAACGGATACAAGTGCTAAGTATAATTACTTATAAGTAGGGCTGGGGCAACAGCATATTTTTTTCATTGCTTTGACTCTCGAGTGTGTATTCGGTGATATCTTATGCTATTCTCGGTTGATTAACTGTGTCTAACTGTGTCGTCTATATACTCCAGAGTCAAAACAATGAAAAGAATATTCTGTTGTCATAGCCCTACTTATAAGTGACAGCCTTGTAGAATTTGACGGTTAAATCTTCAGTATTGGCGATATTAATGATACAATTACAAATTACTTTAGACTTATACCCGGTCGTGGCTGAAGGAACGAAGGCAAGTTAGAATTTCGGTATGGATTCCTAAATTTGACATAAAGATTCACAAGTTCGAAAAAATGCAACGAAAGCCGAAGGTTACATCGGCTGAAACGTTGTGTGAATAACATATGAGAAGATAGTCTAAATAATCCAAATACTGCACGTGCACACTTTAAAACGGGCTGACTGTATTAAAAAAAAATATTTTTTATGACTTGATGAGGTCAAAAAAGTGACCGAAACTTTTGCCGAGCTAATAAAAATCGCTGTGGGTGTAAATGAGTACAAAATGCATTATTCTCTAGGATTAAGTTACTCACAATAAAACAAAACGTCTTTGTCTATATTATATTCTACTTTAAGTATTACTGCCTGCTTTTTCTTTCTAATGCATTAAAACAAATCTTACCATTAACCAACATTCATGTAACCTTTTATATCTGGATGGGAAAGCCATTAACGTTGATTACTTGCGTGATACAACTGGAAGACAAGGTGGAGCAGGTGCTAGTGTGATTGCAAGAATTGTAAGTGGATGGAGTACTTTGAAAAATTCTGCCATTATTAACCAGCAGAGTGTTATCGACGTCAGCCAAAAAAGAAGAGTTTATCAGGCACTTTAATGTAGTGTTATGATCTATGATTTTTTAAAATTCAATTTTCCCCCCAAACAAGGCAAAGCGCAACTTTGAAGCAGGGGCTATTATCGGGGACATAAGTTGCAGGGATATTATGAAGGGAGATGAGCAGCGAGATGTCTGTTCACATTACACTTGAACTTCTGCATGTCAGTACAGTTGGGAAAGCAGAATGCCGGAAGGGAGTTCCAAAGTCGATCAGTTCTGGGGAAGAAACTATTGGAGTAGAAGGCTTTCTTACACTTACGAATCACTACTGTGTAGTGATGGGATTTTGCTGCTTGTCGGGTTTGTCAGGGGTATTTACGTCGAGGGGGTATAAGTGCTTGTAGTTCGTCAGAGCATTCACCATTAAAATACTTGTAGAACAGGCAGAAGGATGCAACATCTCGTCGATGGGACAGAAGTTGAAGCTTAGATGACAGTTCAAGATCTGTCAGGTTGCCGACTCTCTTGTCTAGGAGTGAGAGACTAGCAACAGATGCACCAGCGCAAATGTGACAACATTACTCCATACAAGGCGAATGGTTGCCTTATAGAAGTACAAGATACTTTCAAGCGTAAGTAGCTTTCTGGCACGGCAGAGAGGGCCCACCTTCTTCGCAGCAGCCTTGGCAATGATAGTGAAATCTGTCCAGTGAGTGTTGAGAACATGTGTTGCATGGAGAGAAATTATATGAAAACGATACAATGAGTGTGTAATGTAAGTTTTAAAGACAGTCAATGCTCTCATGATCCCAGGAAGATTGAATACGAACAGCATAGAGAGATGTGTGCAAATCAGACACGTTATATATATATATATATATATATATATATATATATATATATATATATATATATATATATATATATATATATATATATATGATATGGAGAGATAAAAAAGAACAAGCCAATTTATATGTACGTCAACGTTTCGTCTTTATTTCGAAACTGACTCGGAATTATCAAATTGAAGAAAATAAATTACGAGTACAATATTTGAAAATATACTTATTGTGAAAAGGAAGTCTTTGTTCTTCTATGTCAAAGTTTACAGAAAAATTATGCTTTCAGTGTACCCACTCGTATTCGTATTGTTTTTATTTCTTTTAATATTTTCATTTTGAGAAGCTTGGTTTTCTACTTTTTTTTTTTCCTTTTAACTCCACAGATTCGAACACCATAAGATAATAAGAGCGATTACAGTTCTTCAGTGCCACTTTGATATCTTATCTACCTGTTGGATATTGACAAGCGAACGGGAAGAGAAACATCCGATGGGTTGCACACATGTAGATTGATTACATGTGAGGTATGTGAGACTTTCCACAATTATCTAATGGAATGCATAATTTGACCCAGAAATATGTAAGAGGTTATCGGTCAAAGGATTGAAACAAGAGCCAATATGAAATGTTAAACATTCGAGTGGGAAAATAATGTGCATATAAATAAATTGTCATAAAGAAAAAAACGGGCAGTCGATCATAAAGAAGCAAAGCTGTCATAATTCTTTACCGCCAACATCCGACCCAACCGCGCACCAACCTCACGTGCCTTCATAAATGTTAAAACACTCGTAATATCTTATAATCAGAAGCTAATTTGATGGTATTTTATAAAAATAATATATTTTTTGGATGAAAGTGTTGTGTTTTACTTGCTGTCAGTGTGTATATATCTTGGACCAGTGACTAAAGTAGATCGACTGGAAAACACAATCGAATAGATGACATATAGATGACATATAGATGAATCCACTCTGGCATGATATATGCACTTATGTTGCAATCTATGTCTCATGAATCTAGTTTGTCATGCGATCTAACCTCCTAAGAGCAAAAAAAAAAAAAAAAATACACACACACACACTTCTCTTCTATATAGTTTCGAAAGAATGTGTAGTTAGAGAGTCTAAAACATTCATAAGCGTTAACTTAAACCCTAATAATTAATCTGTCCCATAACCATACCCCTAACCCTCATCTCAACGTTCAAAGAATAGACCATGCGACACTTCAAAAATATTCAACGAGAAGTCGCTGAAGGCTCAGTAATCTTTTCCGACAAATGGAGAGCTGACGCTAAATTAACCCACTCAATTTTCGTCATTTGTACGTTATTATGTACTTTAGTTCTTACATCCTATTAGCAATATTTCTGACAAAGGAGGAAGAATTGCTGTTTTCAAAGTTGGAATCTATCTATAAAACGGTAAATGAAACTATTGCTAATATGCCAAAACGGTAAACTGATCTATTGCTAAAACAAAAATGCTAAATGGAACTATTGCTAAAACAAAAATGCTAAATTGATCTATTGCTAAAACAAAAACGGTAAACGGAACTATTGTAGAGACTCTAACGACAAGATCCTAACGGCACATACATCAGTGCAGAACAAGTTTGCATGCATCGCCTATGTCCATGTTGTCTAGAAACTGACAATGCTAAGAATATTGACACGGCCTAAACGAAGACGATGCGTTTAGAGTAAAGCGAAAACTCAGAGATGCAGGCATGGTTCTATAGATCCACGTAGTGTTTCTACATTATATTATCTAAAACGAGTTTATTTATGATGAAACAAACATATCAAAATCGATTATAGGTTGTTATTTAATATAACACTTTTTCCACTACTCCAATAAGAAAAAGACACAGACATAACACAAGTAAAACACACACTCTTATCATTAATAGCGGACACTATTCTCAGAAGGTGCTGATCAACGTAAATGAGATAATATCGATTATTTTCCCTCTCAGTTGACAATGCGAAATAGAATTCTTAGGTTTGCGAAGATTTGACCTTGATTAAATCCGCATTCAGATTTTTTTTTTTACACAGTGATCACCACTTATCAAGGCCCGGAAGCCACTCAAGGATAAGGGTTATTGCAAGTACATTACGTTAGTGTGGAGATTTGAAGTGTTTACTTAAGGGGGCGGTTCATTAGGAATTTGTTAACGTTGGACTTGAAGACATCCAAGTTGTAGTCCGGTGGGAAGCAGGCAGACGGAACAGAGTTCCACAGGCGTGCAGTTCTAAGAAAGAAGCTTTGTTCATGGAATCCGCGTTTTGATTTAGGCACAGATATAGAGTGGGGGAAATTTTTCACAGTGGATTCAGCTAGACGGGTGTTTTTCGTGAAAGATTGGCGATGGGGGACCAGAGATTGGAGTTCAGATGAGCACCTGCCATGGAAATAACGATAAAACAAGGATAGGCTCGCAACGTCTCTTCTGTGGGAGAGAGGTTGCAGGGTAGAGAAAAGGGCATCCGCCACTAAGCCACGAAGTCTATTTTGTACTCTGTCAAGGCAGGATAGGTTATTTTTAGCAGCTCCTGCCCAGATATGGCAGCAGTATTCCATCCTTGGACGTACTTGGCTTTTATATAGATAGAGAATTGCATCAGTAGTGAGATATCTTCTGGAGCGGTAGACCTTTAATATGTTTCCTCTGGAACTCTGGCAAGTCCAGTGCTTGTGATACTTAAATAGTGTCACGCGATAGATATATTAATATCTGCTTTGTATGCTTATGCCTTTTAACTATGAACAAAAGAAGCAGTAAGAAGAATATATGTGATTGTATGTTGCATTGGACTTTTGATCTGACCCGAATGAATCGCAGATCTCAGACAAAATAAATAAAACGGTTCGCTTAACAGACGGATGGAAGTAGAGAACACAATCACTTCTCGGTTGGAAGCGAGTAGCGAAAAACTGCTTAAGATGTAGACATATTCGTATTTGGATTCTTCGGACTACTGTCCTCATCTTGAGTGTCATTTTCACAACGTTTCGGTTGATGTAACCTCCGATTTTCCCCAGAAGTGTCTTGTAGAACTCGGGAATGTTTTTGGCGCACTCAGAAATCTGGACGTAATTTTGAACGGAATTCTTTGTTTACTTCACGGGAATAGCATGCTCTCTTTCCGTCAGCCATGACTGAATAGAGGTTGTAAGTAATTCGCGATTATATTATATCGGTCGCTCATACTGAGAATTGAACCGTCAACATTCAGAAACGTAATGCAGACATATATATCATGAACTGACTCTATTTTTTCTATTGTGTCCCATCATCATCATCATCATCATCATCATCATCATCATCATCATCATCATCATCACCATCATCTCCTGAAAAAGGAGAATCCCCTCCCCGATTTCCTTATACCTTGTTTTTGTTCCTGGCTAGACGTGGCTAGGTAGGACCGAGTTGGTTGTCGAAATCGTTTCTCTAACAGGATTTTGGCTTCTCTCTTAGTCTTTTCTGCTGCTTCGGGGGCAAGTCTGTCACTCCAGAGGCCACCTGTTGTCTTTAGATCTCGTAAGTCGATATGTTTGTTTATTCATTCGCATGGTAGTGATGATGTCATTTACGCCATTTTGCCATCTGATATAGGTATTTGTTTTTCATCTACGTACACGGTCATATATCTATATAATAAAGAATAAATTAAGAGTCCAAAATATGATTAGCTAATGTAGTAGTATTTTTATATTTTTCATTTTCGGATGCCACTGTATGATCTTTAAATGGATTTTCTGTAAGCCTTATATATATATATATATATATATATATATATATATATATATATATATATATATATATATATATATATATATAAAGTAGTAGCGTTCGTGTGTGTGTGTGTGTGTGTGTGTGTGTATTTCTGTGTGTACAACTCCCAATGACCAAAGAAATATAAAGGCCAAATGTGTGTACACCTGTCCTGGTGAAGAAATATTAATACCCATGTTAGGATACTTCTGTCAAAGGAGAGATTATATTGTATACGGACTTTCAATATATAGCATTCTTCAAACCACATATACATTATTGAGTTACGGTCACTAACATATCACATTAAATTAAATCTATTTAAATAATTACCTCAGTGGCATTACTTATTAGACATAATAGGTTTGTTTCAACTCTACTAATTAAAAATATAATTATTTAGTTTATTTAAATATCAAGTTATATTTGATTTAACTGATTTAATCTGAAATCTGAAACCGTTTTATTTTCAAACCAAAAACAAGAAAATCAAAAGGGGAAATAACTGTGATAGTTTAATTGAAACGGAGCACGTTATTAATATTTGTTTTCATTTCGAAATATTATTCTAAGCTGAATTATTATTTTTAATTCGGAGGAAATTTGTTTTCGCTTATTCTTAATTTTTAAGTAACCTTTTTATTTATTAGAGAAAAATAAAACTAATGTCCCCATTTACTTGCATCTTCACGAGGACAGAGTTAATCAGAGACACATGTGAACAATATCCATCATCCTCTGCTCTTTTTATTTATAAAATTTAATCGGTGTTGCTCAGGATTTATTATAATAATTATACCATAGCAAGTGTGTTTAATTGCCTGCAAAACAGATTTTCCTTATAATTTATTTAATATCTTAAATTAAAAATGCTCCATTTTTATGACGTGACCCAGCGTCGTTTAACCCCTAGAAAAATATGGTCAATGTCAAGTTTCTTTCCAACTCCCCCCCCCAAAAAACTTGAAAATGGTTTTCAATGGTGCTGAAAACGAATATCACATTTAAATTTGGGGCAGATAAGTAGTTTTCCTGATATGAAAAATTACTTTTTCAAAAAGTGGGATCACTTTCCCATATATATTTAACGGAAAATGGGCACCCACTTTCTAACCACCTAATAATTTCTTCATATCATAAACAAATTTAACTGTGATATTCGTTTTCAGCACCACCGAAAACCGGCGCTGTTTTTTTACTAAGAGATTCGTTTATGTTTTCATAATTTAGACGTAAATAATGCTGTCAGTAAACTTACACGAGCGGTTTACAAAAAAATATATTTCTTTTTGAGGTGGGTATTCAATTATAGAATTTGTATAGTTTTATTAGGTGCTCCTGTACTTTACTTAACCGCCTCCTAATGTAAACAGATTTTTTGTGAAATGTTAAACTGCAGAGGCACCTGTTAACAACTATACAAGTTCTATCATGAAGGATGCTCTTGTAAACTTACTAACAGCATAATTAGCGTCCTAAATTATGAGATGAAAAAATAAACGCATCTCTTAGTAAAAAAGAAACAGCGCCAATTTTCGAGAGTGCTGAAAACGAATATCACAGTTAAATTTGTTTTATGATATGAAAAAATTACTAGGGGACCAGAAAGTGGGTGCTCATTTTACGTTAAATTTATATAGGAAAGTGATCCCCCACTTTTTGAAAAAGTAATTTCTTCATATCATGAAAACTACTTATTTGCCACAAATTTAAACGTAATATTCGTTTTCAGCACCACGGAAAAACATTAAAAGTCGTCATTTTAAAGTTTTTAGGGGAGTTGGAAAGAAACTTGGCATTGATAAAAAAAAATTAAGACCTGTTTTTTTGTGGCTTAATGCATTTAAGCAGTCTTTATAAATAATATGAAAGAAGAAATTTTGAAAAAAAATTAACATTTTAGCGTGGGGGATAACTTTTCTATATAAATTTAACGTAAAATGAGCACCCACTTTTTGGTCACAAAGCGTTCAACCAGACATGTCATCTCTGGCATTTTTTCAAGTTTGGCGATCGAGGGAGTAGTGTACAAAACATGGCAAATACAAAAACTTTTAGTTTTTTTGTGGTGGTGGGGGGGGACAGAAATTACATTTGAAACATAAAATAACGATAAGTTTAATTAATTTTTATGAAACCATTCTGTCCTTTCACCTAACAATTCTATAAACAGAACGAACCCCAAAATATGACAAATTCAATTTTTGGGGGCAGGAGGAGGATTACATTAGAAATATAAAATGACGAAAAATGTCATTTAATTGTTTTTGGAATTAATTTTTGGTAGATCTTTTTCTTTTTTTTTTTGCGATCACATGGGCATTCGCTTCTATTTTCATTGAAACAAAAGTTGTAATGATTTATTTTTAATTATCTTTTCTTTGCAGGGAGGGGTCTTTCCAGTGCTCAATATCCGGAGAAAGTTTCTTCTCTTTGTAGCCCTTCTGCTGAAATATCTGGTGGAGAGGGTATCACGTACTTCTTTTTTTTGGGCGATTACATTTACATGTTTTTATCCGTTCTTTTATTTTTGTTGTAGGGATATCCACGTTGCTCATGCTGAAAATGATTAGTATACAGGTGTGTTTCAAATAGAACTTCATGTCAACCCAGGCAACGCTGGGTACCCATGCTAGTATATATATATATATATATATATATATATATATATATTATATTATATTACTCTATCTATCTATATACCAACTACATGGTTTTAGGTTTGATCCCGGCTTAGGTTGGGTGCTCCTTCAGACACACACACACACACAACACGCACACACACACACACACACACACACACACACACACACACACACACATATATATATAATAAATAAGTTCAAATGTATACACAAAAACAACACTTTTTAAAAGTGCTCAATGCATATATAGAGTTATTACAAGTGAAATTATTTAAACATCAGAAAAACCAGACGCGAAATAATTAACGTTTCGATGAAGTTACTCGTTTCGTCAGGGGTTCAGTAATGACTTCAAATGATTAAACGAAAAGCTAATAAACTAAAACAATATATTTAAAAATATAAAAAAATAAACATATCAAGAAATATAACCGACGAGAGCAGACAATTGATCGATTTGATTGAAAAAAAAAAGTGCGATTTCACAGATTTCGATGACTATAAAAATATTGAAAGTGTGACATATTGGTTGATCCTCATTCAATCCAAGATAATATATATGCATAGGTATTTTTATTATAAGATGATAAAATAACACAGTAAGCTCCTTAGATATTATTGTAATTCAATACTTATTTAAAATTTCAATATTTTATGTATCTGGAGGAAGCCGTAGTCTGATTGATTTTATTTAAAAGAAGAAAACCCCAACCCCCGAAAACAAATAATATTCAGGCTTTCTCTCAGTGCATGTCAAGATAACCCAGATCCGTAAAACAGAACCGTTCTCGAGATTAAACGAAATATAAGTGACAAGGCAGGGACAAGAAATCACACCTTGTAGGCAAAACACAGTTTGACGATATGAGGATATGATGCCGTCACATTATTGAGCGATAGAAAATATTTTCAGTTCAGTGTCTCCGTTGGAAGCACGCGAACGAAACACGCGAACGAGACACGCAAACGAAACACGTATTTCTTGCGTTAGTAAGTTAGAAAATTAAGAAGGAAATACTTATTTAGTTTTAGTCTCTGTTCATGAATTCATTATCCTCGATAAAATATTGAAGAAAACTCAGGAAAATTCTCCTTGTGTCTTGAGAAGTTTTATTCGACTTAATTAAATAGATGAGACACTTAACGATCACTAGACAACATGGCCATCCATGAAACGGTGACGCTGGAAAATGTAGCTTCACGAGGGAAGAGAGACAAAACATATTATCACACGCGACAGTATGACTGCAACAACCGTCAAGTTCACTGAATAATAAACGGAAACCGAACAATTCCGAGCACACTCCTGAAAAATTCCGTTCACATGTTCCGGCATGGTCCAAAACAATTTCGTTAATGCGACCCAAACAACTCTGTCGATTCGAACCCGAACATCTCCGTCGATTCTAACCCGAACAACTCCGTCGATTCTAACCCGAACACCTCCATTGATTCGAACCCGAACACCTCCGTCGATTCGAACCCGAACACCTCCGTCGATTCGTACCCGAACACCTCCGTCGATTCGTACCCGAACACCTCCGTCGATTCGAACTCGGATATCTCCGTCGATTCGAACCCGAACAACTCCATCGATTCGTACCCGAACCCCTCCGTCGATTCGGAACCGAACACATCCGTCGATTCGAAGCCGAACATCTCCGTCGATTCGTACCCGAACACCTCCGTCGATTCGTACCCGAACACCTCCGTCGATTCGAAGCCGAACACATCCGTCGATTCGAAGCCGAACAACTCCGTTGAAACGACCCGACACGATCCCGAACAACTCCGTCAAAACGACTCAACACGACACGTTACCAAAGCAACCTCGGCAGTTACTATAACCCATGGACGAATCAATTTTACCGTAGGTAGGCCTAAGACATTGACACACAATTCTTACACGCTTCCGCGCATGCACGTCACACTCCTCACTGACCTCGTTATTACAAAAATGACGATGTTGGGTAGGTCGTTTTTTCTTAGTAATTCACCTAAATGATACAAGCCCAGGAACTTCCTCAGTGGCGCCTTTGTCTGTCGTATCGTTGGACTCTTCCTGCTCTGGATCCTTGGGTGCAACATTTTTTTCTCTCTTCCCCCGTGAAGCTACAAACTATTTCGACCCAAAGCTTATACCAGTATATGATGGCAGTTTCTTCCCGAATGACTCTGGTATCGGCTTTTTATAGCTCTCATTTTCGCCGGAGGTAGGCCCGACGAAGACATTGACACACATTTCTTGAGTGCTTCCACGGATGCTCATCACAAAAAAAAAAAAAAAAAAAAAAAAATAGTAAAGATGAAAAGAATAAAAAGACCAGCACATGTAAACACGTTGATGCATGTATAAAGATTTTATTTTATTTGTTTTATTGATTGCACATTAGTAAAAACATAAAAGGCCAAGACAGGAAAAAAATAAATAAGGAGAGAAATGCTATTTGATTTGTAACCTAGAGATATTCCTTGTAGACACTAGACTTGGAGTAGAAAATGAACAAAAATGCAGGCAAGTTTGAATTTTTATTTATTTTCCAAGGTTACTTGTGTAAGTTCAAGAAAAACAAAAAATATTTTATTTTTATTTCTCCGACTTTACCTAACTTAAAGTTTGTTTCTCGTATAATATATAAACGAACTAATGTGATAGAAACCTATCTGTTTTTATAAATGTGCTTACATTTTGAAATTATATACAATTCAGTCAGTCAACAAAGAGTTTACTTTATTGTGGATTAGATTTTTTTTAATGTTGATTGGGTGATATTTAAAGTAGGAGAAACAGGTGTTTTAGTAATAGTTTATTTTAATAGCTATTTTACGCTGGTATTTTATTTCATTTAAATTCCATTGTACCAACGATGCAGTTTTTGTTTCAGTCTTTGTAGTAAAAAATAAAAATATAAACTATATATATATATTCAATTTATCTTTACATAAGCAGTAATTTGTTACTACACAGTCCTGAGCATGTTTCGGTCTTCTAGTGTTTAGTAACTAGAGACCTCTTCAGGTAACAAACGCTTATTTACGAAAGCGGAATTCAAAATGAAAACCGAAAATCAACTTTCAGCAAAAGGAGACCGTTTTTTTTTTTATTAAGGGTCATGGGGGTGACGCTTCAGCTGTGCGGAGAACAGGGTTGATTGGGCGCGAATTTGTTAGTTTATTTATTTTTCTATTTATTTATTCACTTATTTAACGTGTCTTTATTCAATTATTTCATGTTTGTGTTAGGTAATAGGGCTTGTAAGGTTAGGGGATGTAAAGTCAGAGCTATCTAGATGTTATTTTAAACAAGTATGAGCTTAGCTTGTCTGTTGCCCGCTGGCTGCCTGAGACTACAAGGGTGGTCTTAGATTCCTTTTTATTATTTGTTTTAATTTAATATTCTTATCTGTCTCTGCTAAAAGATTACTCGAATCTGTTGACCATTCCTTGGGCTTCTAGTGAACGGTGGGGGGGGAGGAAGGGGGTTCAGAGGTGTAAGAAAGAAAGGAAAGAAAAGGGTAGAGGAAGATGGAATGGGGAAGAAGGAACGAGGGCGAAGAAGAAGGAAAAGAAGAAAAGGGAGAAGGTGAGAGAAGGGTGGCATCATTTGTTTGATAGTGGTAGATTTGTTTTCTCTCATTTAAACAAAATCGTTTTTTATTCTTTATTTTTTATTTTTATTTTATTTGACCTAATATTTATTCCTATTTACTTTGTTTATTTAATGTTTGTTTATTAATTGGTGTATTTGTAAATTTGTTATTAAATTTTTTCATAATGATAGTAATTGTAAAACTCAGAATATATGTCATTATTAAACTTATGATGGTTAAATGCAGTTATTTTTTATTTTTATTTATTTCTCTAATTTCTTCTTCTTTTTTAATTTTATTTTCTATTTATTTATTTTATTTTATTTATTTATTTATTTATTGGCAGCGATAATGATTACTCAGCTAGAAGGGTGATTAGAAATTCCTCCCAGTTATTTGCTACTAATTATTACTGATATAACTTTACTGGGGGGGAGTTATATTAATTATCTGTAAATAGTAGTACCCATGGATTTTATTGCACGTGAAAGACTATGTATACATACGTATCTATATGTTGATATTTTATATAACTACTAGGAGCAGATGTATACAGGTGTTAACTGGAGTTATTTTTCACCCTCTATATCATATGGTGTCGTGCATCATTTATCGTTTAGATTACGGTCACACTTAGTGATTGTGGTATATAAAAGATGTGTCAGGATTGTGGTCAGCAGTTTTAAAGAGTTTTATTAGAGTTTTTCACTTTAGTGGAAATATCACTATTGGCTTTAGGGAGACTAAAGTTAATGTTTGCAGTGTATGCTTTCAATTACAAGATAATTGTGTTTTTTTATTTTTTTATTTATTTATTCATTTATTTATTTATTTTATAAATGTTCAGGTTGCACCAGGTGTTATTCCATTTTTGTTAGTATCAAAGCTAATAGATAGGCAACGAACAGAGCAGCATGTATACTATTAAGCTGAATATTAGTTTGATATTACTGTTGCGGGTAAATATTTTTAACGAGATTTTAGGGGAAAAAGATTATCAGGGGTTCAGCAGATATACATATGCCGAATATAAACTCTGTGGTTAATGGGTGGATTCGGTGGGACTATTAAGTAATGTATAATATTGCGGTTTCCCTACTTTTGAAAAATAGCAACCATCAAATTATATATATATATATATATATATATATATATATATATATATATATATAGGAAATTTATTACTGTGAGTCCAGAATGAGTTTACAAATTGTTTCAGCTAGAGGAAAATCCTCAAAGAGAGGAAAAATCCAACTAGCATCGTCAGAATTCATAGATGGACTAAGTTATAAAATCAAATAAGAATGGAAAAATCGTAGATGAAGGGGAGTTAGAAAAGAAGGGGGGAGTGGTAGGGAGAGGACGTTGGAATTTAAAGTAGTAGGAGTGTATACAATAAGAGAGGGGTTTATAATTAAATATTAATTATGTGTAAATTCTTATATACGTTTTTTTTTAGTTTATAACGGTTTAAAATTAAAAGACGCTACTTTTATTTATAACGGCATAAGTAACAGTTAATTTAAAGGATCACCATGGCAACAGGTTGGAGAGTTAATGTTAGTGAAGGAACGGGTTGAAAATGGGGTTTAAAGTGATTTAGCCGGGCGGGGAGAGATTGAAAGATATTTATTGTTTATAAAATGGAAAGAAAAAGAAAAGGAAAAATAAATTAATGAATTATACTTTACAGGTTTATTTTGATAGTATAATGATAGGTAAGAGTATCAGTAAGTAAATAAAATAAATTAAAACTTAAAATAAATAATTGTTAATGGTAAGTAAATAAAATACGCACACATACACACACACATAAATACACATACACGCGTACACCTGTACAAAGTACGGAGACACATAAATGGGGGGGGGAGAACACATGCCTAAGTAAATATACAAAAAAAAATAGATACGTAAACATAAAAATAAATAAACACATATACATACATATATATGCATACATATACACATACATATATATATACATACATATACACATACACATATATAAAAACATGCATACATACACGCACATACATATATATATATATATATATATATATATATATATATAAATAAATAAATTAGCCGGGCAGGTAGAAATTATACGTTACAGGTTTATTTTAATAAAATAAAATAGGTGAAAGCTTCAGTAAGTAACTTAAATAATATAATAATATATAATAAATTTCCTATATACTGCTCTGACTACACATTGAGCACTCTAGTCCGGTTTTTTCACCACTGGTAAATATATATATATATATATATATATATATATATATATATATATATAGAGAGAGAGAGAGAGAAAGCACTATATGTATACACGCACGCAAACGCATATCTATCTAGATAGATAGATATGCCTTTGCGTGCGTGTATACATACATCTATCTATCTATCTATCTAAAAGTGATCTTGTCTGTCGGTTTATCTGTCTCTTCGTGTGAGGAACGGTCTCTAACTAACTACTTTGTCAGTTTTTGGTATACAGACTTGAAACTTGGCATTTAGACATATGTAACACATTCGATTTATTTTTAGCCGGTAAAAATAATTAGTGAAGGGTGAAAATCGAAAAAAATTGTAATTTAGCAGGCGTAAGTCAACTAAAGTCTTATTTCTACGAATGCGCAAATATACATTTATATCTTTTACATTATTTTCTTAAAGTTTTGTAGACAGTAACGAATGAGGCTTGTGAGTTACAGGTTTTGATTTCGATTCTAGTTTATGGCCCCTGAGTCATATTTTGTTTACTTTTTACTAATATATATTGGGTACAATATAATAATCAATAGAGTATTGTCTCTTTAATGATAAACATATAATCTGTATAAATTAAAATATCGTATTAGTGCGGATTTTGCGATCGGGACATCTCGGGCGTCTGCACTATGTATTGGGTACAATATAATTAGATAAAATATAACAATCAATATAGAATTAGCTCTATAATAAATACGAAATCTGCATGAATTAAAATATCATATTTCACCGTATTTTACGATTGGGCAATGTCTGGCAGCACGCTAGTATATATATATATATATATATATATATATATATATATATATATATATATATAAGATTACCTTATCTGTGTGTGTGCATATGTGTGTGTGTATGTGTGTGTGTTCGCGCAACAATCTCAACAAAACTATTCTGTCAATTTAGGATACCTGTGGAACAAAATCTATTTAAGTTTTAGATGGAAACATGCTGTTAATCAGTCAAAAAATGGAATTTGGCAGGTGTAAGTAAACTGAACATGGATCTTCTATGCACGTGCAAATATAAACATACGTTTAACTACGTTAATTTTTAAAGTTTCGATATGTTCAGATGGTAACGAATAAGGCTAGAAAGCTATATATTTTGCTTTTGAATCTAGCTTATGGCATTTAAATCATATTTAAAAAAAAACTTTTGAAATCACTACCATATATTGGTACAATATAATACTCAATAGAGAACTGACTTTATAATAAGAAATACAAAATGCATAAATATAAATATCAGATCTATGCGTATTTTACGACCGGGCAATATATATATATATATATATATATATATATATATATATATATATATATATATAAAAAGCTGAATGTCTGTGTGTGTGTGTGTGTCTGGTTACGAATAGGCTCCTATAATTATTATATTTAAAAAAAAAAAAACTGATTACATATAATGATAGACAATGTATCGAGACACAAGAATGGGTATGTTTGATCTGGCAGAACAGTGGTTCATTAAAATTGTTGGATCTGCATTCGCGCCTGGTCCACAAAGTATGGAAATAAAAAAATTAAAACATTAAAGAAAAAACATTTACAAGTGTTTTTGATATACATAAGAATACTTTGATAAGTATGTTTTAACTTAAATAGGGATGGTATAATAACATTGTGGGGTCTGCGTTCGCGCCTGGCTCCCATAGAATGGAAATAGGCACAAACTTTAATAAGGACTTTTCATATCTATCTGCGTAAGTATACTTTGATAATTAAGTTTCAGTTTGAAGAAATATGGTATAATAAAATTATTGGGTGTTCGTCCGCGTCTGACCTCCATAGAATAGAAATATGTCACAAAGTTTAACAAGGTTTTTTAATATAGATCCACAGAATATTGTGATAAGTGTTTCAGTGTGAACAGGTATGGTATAATAAATTATGGGGTTTATCTATTTTATTTTTACTTTCATCATATTTTGCTTTGGTTTTGATATCCCAAAATTCGAAGCTATCTCTTTACAACCCTTCCTTTTCATAACCTATCATACTTTCATAAATCAGAGTCCATTTTCTGTAGGCTGTTTTTGAACCCAGTCAAGGAATACATAGAAGGGTTTATATTAATTTCCTTAATCCATGGATTTTCAATAATGGCTCACATCATCAGAGGAAATGAAATGCAGTTAGCAAAATGTTCAACTGTGAAAAGGCACATATTTTGCTTTTCAGCACAAATATTGAAAATAGTTTTTGGGTGGTGAATGATAGTTATATGAAATAATTATTGGAAAAGTAAATTTCATACAACCTGGGCAGTCCATTATCAGAAGGAGTATAATGTCCTCGGGGTTTTATTCCCAGGTAGACAGAATATTGGTCCGGGAGAGAAGGCAGTAATCCCGTATAACATAAATGCGTGGTTGCTCCTTATTGATTTTCCGAAAAATATACGTGGTGAGTTCCCCTTCTATATATTCCTTTTGTCAAACAATAAATTATTAACTCGAATATATGTGTCCATATTTTGATTTTCAGAACTTAAATTTAACCACTAAACTTATATATTCTTAAATATTGAGCTTTTCCTTTTTGGCTGGGATCACCCTGAAAGTATTATCTCTAGTAATATCTATCAGGATTTTTCATCTGATTTTTAATCTCTGTCTTATATATATATATATATATATATATATATATATATATATATATATATATATATATATATATATATATATATAATTCTTCTGGCGTACAAAATTTAATGATGGCTATATATACACCCAATTAACATTAAATATAAAAATGGAAAAGGGCTAGCTAACCAGGTTTCTACGGAGAAAAAAAAACATATTCAAACACAATATTTGCATGTTACAAACATATACCTCTTATGTCGAGGTTGTATTGCCGTTCTTAGTCAGGTCTCCATCTTTTTACTTATATATTTATTTATCCCCTTCAGCTGTACTTTCGTATTTCTAATTATTCTTTTTATTCATGTTATTTAATATAATTTTCCACCTTAAATTTATTTTTCTATTCTAAATTATTATTTATTATTTCTAATTTAAATTACTCTATTTTTTAAAACTACAATATCATTAGAATGTGTTAGTCTATACTGAAACAGCCGTACTTATTGACATTAATTTCTGTTTTTATTTCATTTGTCCCCTAAAATTTATTTCTCGATTTATTCGTTATTGTATATTATTATTTATTTAATTTGCTCTGTATGAAAAATTACACTATCTTTGAAATATTTTGTTTATCTGTCTGCGAGTAAAAATTCTGTTTAGCGGTATATACGTAGGGAGATCCAGGTAAGATCACTCTAATTTACTTAGCTATTTCCCTACTGACTAATTTTTGTGTTACTATATTATGTATTTTTTTATCATTTAATTTCAATTGCGTCTAACTAAAATACTTCCTTTCGTTACTTGATGCTGTCAAAGAGTATAGAAAGCAAACAATTGTAAAACACATATGCTATTGTAGTTTAAAAATAGAATAATTTAAATCAGAAATACTAAATAATAATTCAGCAATAGAGAAAATAAATTTAAAGAGGGAAATAATATAAAATAAAAGGAATAAAAAGAAATAATCATAAATACGAAAGTACGGCTGAAAGGGATAAATAAATGTTTGAGTACGTTTTTTTCTCTATAGAGTTCTCAGAAGAGCTTTCTGCATTCAAAATACAATTATAACATTTTTACTGTTTGGTGAAGAGTGCTAATGAAACAGATATACTCTTATGAAAAAATGAGAGAACATGTGCTTTCTAAAAATTGTTAATTGAACAAATAAAATACACACGTACACACATGCACACACACGCACACACACACACACACACACACACACACACACACACACACACACACACACATATATATATATGTGCTCTGAATATCATATAACATTAGACAAATGTAGTATATGGAATGTTTACAAGAAAAAACATAAAAGTATATATATATATACATGTAGAATATATGTATGCATGCATGCATATTTGTATCTGTGTACGTATGTGTGTATGTATTAGTGAATTCATCCTAGCTATAAAAAATAGTTACATTGTTCATTAAAAGGGACATATATGTTATTAATTGAGGTATTTCTACAATGATTATTTCTGCCGAACGTGATGACATGACAACATCATAAATGTATACTTAATATTAGCGAAGTGCAGAGTAAAGTTTCGTGCATTTATTAGTTATCTACAGGGTAAATATAAACTTTCTATTTGCTTTAATTGTGTATATCATTCTTGGGAGATTAACGTGACAGAAAACTGAACGATGACAAACTTTAGAAAGGACCACTCGTCGCCTGTATCGTTTTCCAGCACTATATTGGTGGAAGTTGAACTGGGAGTAATAATATGATGGACATTTTCATTTCCGGCGACATGTATGCATGCGTTGTGCTTTCGTGTATTCACAAAACCTTAAATTATATATATATATATATATATATATATATATATATATATATATATATGAGTTGTATTGATTTTTTCCTAGATATAAATCCAATGAAACTTGTGTGATTATTAAAGAGTGCTCAATGCAGAACAGAGCTGGTACATAGTTTGTTTATTAATGGTTACATATGTGCATACGTATTTCAGTGGAGTCCCAATTCAAGGATCACACTTCATCAGATCAAAAAAGAATCGATATTGAAACGGTAGTCAAAGTTACATTAGATTTTATAAGATATTAGGGTGTGGTTTACGTTCTAAGTGATGTGTATACTTTGTAAATGTGAGCAATAGGGGTTTTGGAGGGAGGTGTGGTAAAGAAAGGGAGTGGGGTGAGGAAGGAGGGGTGTGTACGATTTCGGGTGATTAAGCTGTCGCAGTGAGGAGGTGTCAGTATTCTTTTAACTTACCGGTTGTTTATTAGTCTAAGTTTTCTGCTTTGATCTGAAATAATATTATACCCTTATCGTCACTACTTCCCTATCTTAGGTTTTTATGATTGTTTTGCTTTGGTGGTGGCTACTTCATTTTCCTGTTTATAAGTTTTATTTATTTATTTTAAACTCTATTCATCGTGTTATATATATATATATATATATATATATATATATATATAATAAAGAAAATCCTAACATACATATATATACACATATATACATATACACATAGTTATATATGTACACACATATATACACTATGCACACACATATATATACACACATATATATACACATATACACACATTATATATATATATATATATATATATATATATATATATATAGCGAGCGTTGAGCGTTATAGTTGAGCGAAAATCAACACAGATGATTTGTTTATTGTGGTGAAGGCTTTGTGCAAAACCAACTGCTAAACCAAATGCTAATCTTCGTCGGTGCAATGGCTGCCACAAGACAGGGCAAGCAGTAGATCATAGGTGATATATATATACATGGAGAGGTTCTAAGTAATTCGCAATCGTATTTTTCGGCAGCCCCACACTGAAAATTGAACCTTAAAACTTCAGGAAGAATAACACTATTACAATTGATGCTTCCAAGTACTCTAACCACTGCGCCACAGGGCCTTACGGACAGTCCTAGTACGGATTTAACGTAAGATTTTGCTTTGTTTAATAATATTGTATAGGGATTAAGAAGAGATTTACACCCATCTCCCTGTCATCAGATTCACTACGCACTAATCTTATATCAGATACTTTTACTAATTACACCGGTAGTAAATCCTTTTTTTTTTTTTTTAAGTTTTTCCATTACTTTGAATTCCCCTTATTATTGTTTGAATATACTTGTACACATGAATAAACATAAGGACTTTTTTTGTGTGTGTATTTTACTATTTACCTTACAAAATAATCTGAGGGAAAGCAGTTGGATGCGGCTTTTCATTTAATTCTGTATTTTCCAAATATAGATTCGTTACACACTTCAAAACACACATAAAATTAAATTATAACTAATTCATCAAGCTACATGACATCAACAAAATCTGATGGATCGTCATTTATAATATTGAAGATAGTTCCGTGTCGATTTGACTTAGCGAAGTTGGTTTGATTGCTGCTAATGATCATTTTTTCCTGTCCGTAAATAGTGTCGATTTTGGGTTTATTTTTGAACTGCAACTGTTACTACGCTTTCGTCATTGTAGCTATATTACTTCTCCTCCGTTATTCTTTCCTTATTGTCTTTCCTTTTCCTTCTTATATTACTTCTGTGTTAAAAAAATACTCATCTTAGACTCATTTTATTCGTTATTAGAAACTTAAAAAGTATTCTAAATAACTGTCCAGGCTTCACAAAAAAAGAAATAATCGTCCGTTTTTTTTATCTTAACCTATTTCGTCCCGTTTCTCTCTCCTCCCGATCTATCTATCTATCTATCTATCTATCTATCTATCTATCTATCTATCTATCTATCCCCTTCTCGCTCTATCTATCTATCTATCTATCTATCTATCTATCTATCTATCTATCTATCCCCTTCTCGCTCTATCTATTTCTCTCTCTCTCTCTCTCTCTCTCTACACACACACACACACACACACACACACACACACACACACACACACACACACACAAATATATATATATGAACCCTTTTTCGGGGTCAACGGCCAACTAGCACCGTGTTTGTTCGTGTGTATGTATGTGTGTGTTGGGGGTGGAGAGGGCTCCCGTAAGCCATGGTGAAGGCAACCTTTCTAGGAGAAGCAAATCTCTGATTTAAAAAACCATAAAGTGGGAGACCAATACCCGCATTAAGCTGGTCTGCAGTCTAAATTGTTGCTGGCTATCTTGCTCTTGCTTGTTGCTGGATCTCAACATTTTGAACCGAGAGAGAGAGGGAGACTTAGCTGTCGTACAAAGCTAAGACTCTGTAACATCATCTGTGTATAGATACTCCCTCAGGCATTTGTCTATTAAAATGGTCCTGTGGCGATGAAAGTCATTTTTGGGCTCATGGACTTTTAAGTGTCTGAGGGAGTGGCACTCGTCTGACAAGACGTTGCAATCATCATGCAATCATATATATATATATATATATATATATATATATATATATATATATATATATATCCTTCCTCCTCTCTTTTCCTCTTCCCCCAGAAACTTTATAGAATTACTTTAAGCTCTTTTATTTAAGGAAAAGGTATTTAACCAAGTCTAAGCTCTACCAAACCCTATTAGTACGTACAAAATTTACTTATGATATTTATAATTTTAAACCAACGTTGAAAAAATGGTTCAAATAAACTATTAATTTAAACTCAATGTTATAACGACCGCCATAATATCTTAAATCAATTTAGGCTTAACTGAGGTAGTCTAACTCTCTTATACTACAACTGGCCGGGCAATTCCGTATCGGGATAGATAACTAACTATAAAAGTATACTTTTAGTAAATCAATACTTGAAGTAAAAATACAATATATAAATCGACTATATTTCTATATGTAAATATAGCGCTCATGAAATAAAATATTAATGAAAAAAAAAAAAAAAGACAGTTTTAATTAATTTCTAGTCAATTTTCAACCGGTACATTGGTCACCGGAAATTTGATCATGAGGTTTATTTGTTCGAGAGAAAAACACGATAACAAACGAGAATACGAAAAAAATGTAAATTTAAATATGTTTGTTAAATTCAACTGCAAGAAATGATCACCATGTATAAATAAAAAAAACAAAAATAAAGTTGAACAAATCAAATATGGAAATATTAAAATTTGATATTTGCTGTAACTGTTTTCCGGAAATTAAATTTTAGTTTGTAAATGTTTGTTTGCATCAAGTTTTATTAAAATAGAATTTGAATTACGAAAGTTTAAAACTAAAAAAAAAATAAAATATATATTTTGACCAATGCAAACGAAGTGATGTTTCGAATTAGAATTTTTTTTAATCAATCTGATATCCTAATTTTTTAAAAGCTAAATCCATTGTCGAGTTTCTATTTATACTAGCAATAATACGGTTCTTCGACAGTCGCTAGCAGATATAATGCCCCTTTTTATCATTTTACTTCAGTATGTTCTCAGAAATCAAGGGACCCCTTTTTAAATCCATCCATCCATAGCCTTGACCCCCTGAAGGGGCATAGGCCATCCACAACTTTGTAGATGCTTTTGTAGCGAGGAGTTCTTTTTTCGGGGTGAGGGTACTGGCCCCACGCCCAACCTTCCCAGAAAGTACATATAGCGCCTAGTCTTCCTTAATGGTAACCCATCTGATACTGGCCAGGCTGAACGTCGTTTAACTTCGGTTATCTGGCGAGAACCAGTGTGCAAAGGTTATTGTGCCATACACTTTTTAATGCTAATGTATTATTATATTAGCATGCCGGGGCAACGCTGACTAACTTGTTCGATAATTATTATATAATTAGATTTTGGAAAATGTGAATTTACAGCTTGGAATGTTTAGTCAGGAATTTAACTCAGAAATAAAACAAGACAAAGTCGATCTTAAAATGTTTTTGACTCCTAATGGTTTCGACCATCGTTTTTATAATTGGTTGGTTATTATAACCACAAGTTATAATAACCTACCAATGAGAAGCTTCCAAAGTTACTATAAAAACTGTCGAATTTTGAATTCAATACGTTTGCCGTGTCATGAACCTGTTTTGATTCTTCACCACCATCTTTGTTACTGGAAATAACTTTACACTCAAGATCGAAACTGCACTGATTCTTCGCCGCCATCTTTCTTACTAGGAATTACTTAACACTCAGGATCGAAACTGCACTGATTCTTCATCGCCATCTTTGTTCAACATAATGTCTCAACACATAACAGGTTATGCGCCCAGTTATCGTCTTTTCTTTGACGGTTCGGAATCTAAATTCGAATTGTGGCAGGTAAAATTTCTGAGGTATCTAAGGATTCGGAAACTACACAAAGTGATACAGTCTCCAACAGAGAATCCTAACGAACCCGAATTTCTCGAAAAGAACGCGACTATTTTTGCAGAACTGATTCAATGCTTAGACGATAGTAGTCTGTCTTTGATTATAAGAGATGCCTTAGATGATGGACGGAAAGCACAGAACACATTAAGAGAGCATTATTTATCAAAAGGGAAGCCGAAAATTATATCACTATATACAGAACTAACGTCTCTAAAACGTAACGAGGATGAAGCTATTACCGACTACGTTATAAAGGCAGAAACAACCGCCAATGCCTTAAAACTCAGGTGAAATAATAAGCAATAGCCTGTTAATATCAATGACCCTCAAGAGACTTCCAGCCGATTTTAAACCATTTACAACTTTTATAACTCAAAAAGATAGACCCATAAATTTCAGTGAATTTAAAGTGGCATTGCGCAGTTACGAAGAGACGAATCGGATGCTCGTGGACAATAATAACTCCAGCAATATAATAAAGTTCAAAAATGCTTCTCGAAAATAGACACCAAATTACGCATCTCGCCGCAATGTTTTCCCCAAAAGTAATTTTCCCAAGAAAAAAAAAAATTATCTGCTATAATTGTGAACGACCCAACCACAAAAGTTTCAAATGTCGATATAAAAGCTCAAAAATAGACTCCATAAAAAACGTTTAGAACTTTGATGAAGAACATACATTTCTATTCACATGTAACTTTTACAATACCACAAACGGTAAAAATCTCCTTGTAGACTGTGGTGCTACAGCACACATTATCACGAAAGACTCTGATTTTATTAATTTTGATTCAAAGTTTAATCCGCAAAGTCATTTTGTAAAACTTGCCGACGGTAGTCAAATAAATTATATAGTCTTGAAGAGAGGCGATGCTAAAATATCACTAAAAAAAAAAATAAAGGCATAATTTGTAACCGTATTCTAAAAAATGCTCTGTTCATACCTACATTTAAGCATAACATATTTTACGTGCAGGCTGGCATTAAACAAGGCGCGAATATAAAGTTTGGCCCAAACAAGTCAAAATTTATATACCCTAATGGAACTGTATTTGACATTAAAGAAAATGGCCGACTATATTATCTAAAAAGTATGGTTCCCTCAAAAATTGCCTGTCACGACTTGGAAATCTGGTATAAAATTCTAGGACATTATATAAAAAAAGTACCAAATGTAGTCGAACGCATGAAAATAATACCTTCAGACGATCTCCCAAATTGTGATGTTTGTGCACAGGGGAAAATGACAAAATAAACTACATTTACCACCCAAATGAATGCATTGACGATGATACGTACGACTTTTAGAAGCGAAACATTAAAAGATACATCTGCCTTACTTAAAAAATGCTAGGTTTATTTTTAGTGTCTTTAGAAAAAAAAAAAAACACCCAATATTTTTGCTGATGAGGAGACTTTGTTTCAAAAAACTATATGTTAAAATTATTGTCCATGACTCAATGTCTATCACAATAAAAACATAATTTCTGAAACGATCGTACAATTTATTGAGTTTGTTTGTTCTTCCTTATGAAACCAATTTTTAATTTTTAATTTTAATTATAAATTATCAATCATTATACTTAATATTAAAATAGCTCTAGGATATATATGCCTACCGAGCTTATTATATATCTACATTACAACGAGTATTGTTTTCTTTTCTTTTAATTGTATTAATGAATGTAATAATACATTACAATATACTCTGCTCTTTAGACTCTTGTTCTAATCCCCTAAGTATATATATATATATATATATATATATATATATATATATATATATATATATATATATATATATATATATTAGTGTTGAGACGATTACTCGGAATCGGAATCGGGAATTAGAAAAATCAGAACTTTCGGAGTTATCGGAATCGGAAAGTTTATGCATATTTTCCGATGCCAAAACAATTCTTTTAATTGTCTTATATTTGAATTGTTTGAGACAAAACCTTCCACTTCTAGAAGTAATAATAAAATAATAAATATTTATTGATTTGAAACTATCAGTAAAAAAAAAATCTATAGATTACTCCGCCCCACAAGCATATTTTTATGTTTGAGAAAATATATGCACATTTAACACGCGTTTTGATGGTAATCGGGAAAAATCGCAAATTTATAGTTCAATATTTAGAGATTTATGAAGAATCGGAATCGGTAATTGTATCGGAATCGGTAATTTAGTGCGGAATCAATAATTGTATCTGAACCAGAGAAACTATTGGAATTGATTCATCACTAATCTATATATATATATATATATATATATATATATATATATATATATATATATATATATATATATATATATATATATATATATATATATATATATAGAGAGAGAGAGAGAGACCTCGGCTATTGAACACTAACACTTGATTTCTATATGAGATACATAAATATCCGAGTGTTCAGTCAAAATTATTATTTACCTCTCAAACATTTTTAGCGTTACTTTTCTCCTCATCAAGCGACCAGTTAACTATGTGATAATTTATTCTTATTGTGGTATGTCTTTATTGCCGAATTCCAGGGCATTAATTTTAGCGTTACTTTTCCCCTCATCAAGCGACCAGTTAACTATGTGATAATTTATTCTTATTGTGGTATGTCTTTCTATTGCCGAATTCCAGGGCATTAATTTTAGCGTTACTTTTCCCCTCATCAAGCGACCAGTTAACTATGTGATAATTTATTCTTATTGTGGTATGTCTTTCTATTGCCGAATTCCAGGGCATTAATTTTAGCGTTACTTTTCTCCTCATCAAGCGACCAGTTAACTATGTGATAATTTATTCTTATTGTGGTATGTCTTTCTATTGCCGAATTCCAGGGCATTAATTTTAGCGTTACTTTTCCCCTCATCAAGCGACCAGTTAACTATGTGATAATTTATTCTTATTGTGGTATGTCTTTCTATTGCCGAATTCCAGGGCATTAATTTTAGCGTTACTTTTCCCCTCATCAAGCGACCAGTTAACTATGTGATAATTTATTCTTATTGTGGTATGTCTTTCTATTGCCGAATTCCAGGGCATTAATTTTAGCGTTACTTTTCCCCTCATCAAGCGACCAGTTAACTATGTGATAATTTATTCTTATTGTGGTATGTCTTTCTATTGCCGAATTCCAGGGCATTAATTTTAGCGTTACTTTTCCCCTCATCAAGCGACCAGTTAACTATGTGATAATTTATTCTTATTGTGGTATGTCTTTCTATTGCCGAATTCCAGGGCATTAATTTTAGCATTACTTTTCCCCTCATCAAGCGACCAGTTAACTATGTGATCATTTATTCTTATTGTGGTATGTCTTTCTATTGCCGAATTCCAGGGCATTAATTTTAGCATTACTTTTCCCCTCATCAAGCGACCAGTTAACTATGTGATAATTTATTCTTATTGTGGTATGTCTTTCTATTGCCGAATTCCAGGGCATGAATTCGCCCGGTCTGGTGGAGTATTCAGCTTAACTCATTGATGTTATTCGTATGATCCTGTGCGTGATCACCACAAGGGGATCTTATTTAGGCGTCGAATACTATAAGTATCTCACTCCCGACGCAATCCTCTATCTGCACAAGAGTCAATAGGTCGTAAGATCGAGTACTATTACTACATTTGGGGTGGAGCCCCCAAAGCACCCTTTCCTGTTTTGACAGGGTACAAAACCGTCTTCGAAATTTAATGGACGATGGCCTTTTCGCTTCCCTACTCCCTGTTTCTTAGAGAAGAGACGTTGCGAGTCTGTCTCTGCTCTATTGTAACTCTTATGGTAGGTGTTCGGCTGAGCTCCAATATATGTCCCTCTTAAAATATTCCTAACAGATACTCGCCTAGCTAAAACAACCACCACCGACTTGCCGCGCTACCTATCTGTGTCCAAAACTAAACGAAAATTCCACGATCAGAGTTTCTTTCATAGAAATATCCATCTGTGGAACGAAATACCGTTTATCTGCTTCCCGGCTGACTATAACATCGTCGTCTTCAAATCTAATGTGAATAAATTCCTATCGAGTCATCCATTTAGATAATATAGTCCGTGACTGATCTTGTCTCACCAGTTACCTAAAACTTAACCCTTAGCCTTTAGTGGCCCCTGGGCCTTGATTAGTGGTGACCTTACAAGTAAAAAAAAAAACATATTTAGTCAGGTTATATTTATAGGGGAAAGTATCCTCAGATCAAATTATTCTGGCAAACTCTTGAACAGAGAGGCCAAAGACACTCGAGGATAATTTCTTATCGACGTCGGCTATTCCCTCTCACAATGAGGAGGTAAAACCTGGGAGAATGGTCTCATGACAACATAATAGATACTACACCACCCCTAAAGGAGAAGGTAATTCTAGAGATAATGGTTTTATGAGGAAGCAACGTATACTACTCTACCTCTCTTTTCAAAGAGAGTAATGCCGGTGAGGATGATCTCATGACAAGAAAACAAATTTTACATCACTCCGCCCACTAATAAAGGTGTTGATAATGAAGGTAATACTTAGGAGGCTGACATGATAACGAACGAACGTATACCACGCCACCTCTTTCTTCCTAGAAAGTATGTAATTCCGGTTAGGATGGTATCATGCTAACAAAACAGATACTACATTACCTCTCAAGGTAACGCCCGAGAGGATAGTATCGTGACAAACGAACATATATTAAACTACAGGCTCCTTCAGTCTTTAACACACTATGGATACTCACGAAGGGCTGCCGGCGCGTGAAATTTTTGTGGCAGGAAGTGTGCAACCTCCAACCACACCTCTCCTGACGTTATTAAATACCAGTGGCAAGTGAAGTGTTTGTACAAGACGACTGGAAACAAATGCCGAGGTAATGGAGAGCACTTACGGCGCCTAGAATTCCCAAATTGTCACCCATCTCGTACTCAACGTTACTTAACTTCGGTGATATGACGAGGACCGGTGTGTCAACGTGATTATGCCGTATATAATTAAACTAAACCTCCTCCAAAAGAAGAGCAAATGCCTATGATTATGGCTTCATGAAAACAGAACATACTACACTACGCTTCTACGCACACACAAAAAAGTAATGCCTGGGAGGATGATTCCATGACAAATAGACAGATACTATATTACTCCCTAAGTAAAGGGGAAGATAATATCTTGGAGGATGGCATGATAACAACCAAACAGCTACTACATTATCACCCCGACCTGATTGGTTGGTTGGTTGTTTTTGTTTTACGGCATATCAACCCTTTTCAGGTTATTTAATGCCGAATCCAGTGATTTTGAAGAACAATTTTTTAATAGAATATATTTGTTTTTTTCAAGTCGGTTTCTATTTAACCCATAGTTGGGACCCTAACAGGTACTACCACTCCGGGTCAGAGTGGACCTGGGAGCAATGGCAATTAAAGGGTGGCTCCACACTCTCTAAAGCCCCCAAGCTGGCGCCTCACCATCGGATATAGTTTAAGGTCATATCCAGGGCCTCACTCCGCCCTGAAGCGATAGAGTCATGTCCGGAAGGATAGTTGCATAACAAAACATATACTACAATACTTCCTAATAGAGGGTGGAATGCCTTGAAGTATGGTTTAATGACGAAGGAAAATATACTACACTACTTTCGCCAACGAAAGAGGTAATGCCTGGGAAGATGGTCACATGCGAGAGCGGTTAGAGGATCCAAATACTGCACTACCCCCACCTAAATTAGGCAGTAAATGGCAGTAATGTAATACGTTAATAGAAGTAATAGTATAGTTCCAGATTCACACGAACACATACCGAATCTATTAGTAAAATATAATTAGGACTAATATTTTCATTTTGGTTTTTATATTCATAACATTTCGGTCAATGTAACTTTCGCCCGTCTTCAGATACATCTTTGAACATCAGTGCTCCTAGAAGTGCTGCCATAGATAGTTATTTTGTTTTAAAGCGGCATAGTATAAACATCGAATCGTTTCTAAATTATCACCATAATAATAAAAAAAAAACTAGAGTTATTTTATATTTGCAGATCCCGTTTCCTACAGGTTCCCGCAAAATAGATGTTGATAATCTCTCTTTATTTCATCTTTATTCATATGGAAGATGCTCCAATAAGCTCAAATCTCTGATTCCTTCAACTTATAAGAAGAGATCCACAATAAGAATTCGTCTTTCTACCATAACGCAGAAAACGTTTCATTTCTTTCTCTGGTTGCTCAACCCCAAACAAAATTACCACAAACAGAGCTTCTTTGCAAAGACTTACCGTCTTTGGAACACTTTTCGACAGGACTGCTTCTCTGCAGATTACGAGGAAAGTATCCCTTCTCTGGAACAAAATATCGCAAGGGTGCTTCCTAACCCACTACAACATAGCATTCTTCAAGTGTAATGGCTGATTCCACATTTTTGGCCGACTCTTGATCTTTTAGCTCAATGTTCTCATCTAATATATACAGTAATCTTGTCGTATTTAAAAAGCTTGTCATTGATAGTAATTTATCTGTTAAATCATTATTTGATTTTGATTAGCCAATATATATTTTATTTTCCTTACACCATATGTTAAGATGAAAATATATTTCGCTCATTTTCTCTCAAATAATACTAATTCTAGTTCGGAATTTTATTAACGCATAGAAACTTCTTACTAATTATACTAACAGGTTCAGATGTTTAGGTTTTTACTAAGAAAGATTTTTTCCGCATATTTCTGTCTAAAATCGCTATGTTAACAATAAATATTACAAAATAAAACTTACTTGTCTTCTCTATATAAATAAAGTGAACTCATTTTCTCCTCTGAGTTTGACCTTAATAGGATTAAAAATCAAGACATTTCATGCGAATGTAATATGCACGGACTGCAGTACAATATCTCTGGTGTGTTATAGGCCTATTACCTATCCACTTCCTCGATAATCTTAGATCCCTATATTTTTCTTGGTGAAAGCTCACTGCCAAAATTGGTTAGAATCGATGGAAGTGGTAAAATCTTTTCTCTTTGTTACATTCATCCTCCCCCCGCGACCACTTAACACCGTTGCAGGGACGTCCACAGGGGACATTTCGGGGAAACACCGATTTGAGTTCGTCGTTGCTTAAACAAAAATGGATTGGCATTTTACCGTCGGGTGAAACGCAACTTTCGCTTTCACATATTCTAAGGGTTATTTATGCTATTTTTTTCTCCTTTTTCTGTGCGATTCGAAGGATTACTTAGGCCATCTTTTTCTTTTTTTTCTTTTTTTCTTCTTTTTCTTTTTCTTAGCTGCTCGAACAGTTACTTATTGTTTTACATCTTTCCCGCACCACGGATTTCATCTTAACCAATATTCCCAGATACATTAATTCTTAACCCACGTTTAATTTTACGTTGCTTAATTTCATAGCATACTATTAAAACGCTCTCTTACAGAAATCCGTGCTCATCCGCAATACAACTACAGTTTACACAGAGAAAATCGCGTTTATTACAAAAGCCAAAAACACGAAACGAACTAATCTCTGATTTCAGGTTTTACAACAAACTCTAACAGTCAGCCGCGAGCGTTCTTCAAATGTTGGAGCAATTACTCGACTTTATATTTTATTTACTGCATTTTTCCTTCTGTTATGGTTACAGTAATTTTTAAGCTGATACTAAGGGGGGGGGTAACTTCTTACTTTCAGATTACTTACTTAGTCATTATTTATTTCTTTACATCGAATTTCTGGGAGTTTAATTTGCCCAATTGCAAAAAAAAAAAAAAAACGCTATCTAAATAGAAGCAGACGACATTCAATTTGGAAAAAAAGCGACAACACAGAAAACAATACAAAAAAGAAAAGAAAACAAAACAAAACAAAACAAATAACAAACCGTTGTACTTACACCTAACAATTATACAATTAAAAATATTTTGTTGCAGAAAACAAACCAACAATAAAAAAGTAAAATGAAATAAACATATTTTCATTTTTTTTTTTGCTTTTGTATTTTTTACAGTTTGTTTTGTTTGTTTGTTTGTTTGTTTGTTTGTAGACTGCAACTGACACCAATGATTGCTCGCCCGATCCATGCTTGACGAGAATTCACGACAATTTGGGTCAAATTATGTAGGGCTACCTCCATTTTTTTCCCTTTTCTTTGGGCCCTAAACACCGACAAATGATTTTTAAACAACCTTTCTTACACCCCCCCCCCAGTTTTTGCCATACAAAATTAGCAATTCTTTTAATTTTCCGTGCATAAAACAGACACAGATAAAAATAAAATTAGACATATTTGGTTCCTTTTGGGGGGAGGCAAATAAATTCACTTTCATTTCTTCGCCAGAACGAAATTGGCCACTAACATAACTCATTTTCTTTCCATTTCTTCCGCAATAAAAACAAATTTAACATAAATCATTACTGGTTTATTTCGTTTCCAAAATAACGTTCGCTGTTTGCATTTCCTTAAACTTTACTTCCGTCATATATTAGTAAAATCGTTTCATAAAGTAGTAAACTCCTACATTTCATTCAGCATTTGAAACGTTGAAATTATTTCTTTGGTCGGAACCAGGGGGGGCATCTATAAATATAAAAGCGAAAATGTGTATGTGTCCTTGTATGTGTGTATATATGTATGTATGTATGTGTGTGTGTATGTATGTATGTATGTATGTATGTATGTATGTGTGTGTGTATGTATGTATGTTCGCTTCTTGTGTATCTTCGCGAAAGGCTTATCGCGTCTAAATCATAATAACTACGACTTAACAACGAGGGTTACGTGTGTATTTAATTTGCCCGAATTTTATCAGCTCGCCACGTCTTCGAAAAGCAAAAGCGAATGATTTGGCTTGCATCGCAAAACTAGATCAGACACCACGCCACTTTCTCGCACCTGTTTATTTCGCTTCATAAACCTTCATATAACGCCCTTATCAGTTCCTCTCCCTTGTGGCCCAGATGGTTAGGTGACTGGCATTTTTTCCCTTTCGTTTCCACCTTCGCGTCAAGGCTTTGGGGTTCAATCCTACCTTCCGACCAAAACTTTTTTGTTTTGTTTTAGACCTCTTTTTAACACGCACACACACACCTCCAAACACCCGGGCAACGCCGGGTACCCCCCGCTAGTACATAATAATTATGAATTAGAATCTTAAAAATTGCAGTCTAACTCAAATAAATATTCGATAAGTGTCTCTTTTGGATAAACTATTCCATTTATGTAATCGTCTGTCCACTGCACCCCTTGTTTGGAATCCTCTCATAGAAACGATGATTGTTCACCTGACGATCCTTAACCCCGATAAACCCCCTTCCCGGACCTTGATACCTGGTGACTTATCAATAAAAATGTAATTCATTATCACGTGATTATTACACGCCCTTATGCAGAAGGAGAGCACTTGGTAAAATATTTCCACACAGTTAATGTTATTAATGATTCATGAACACAAATTGTACAATCTGTCCTCGCAATATATATTCCTCATCTTTAAGCACTCACAGGTGGTGGCTGGATTTTGCAGCTCACGAAAATTCTCCTTCCAGTAATCCAACTGCTCGGATAGATTGGATATTACCATTCATTCCATAGAAAGGAAGCGTCCAATTGCACTCAACGTTAACTAACTAGCTTATTTAACTAACTGGCAAAGCTTTCGACAATAAAATAAAATATTGGCTAATCAAATAAAATATTGGCTAATCAAAATCAAATAATGCTTTAACAGATTAATTGTTATCAACGACAATCTCCTAAATATTCGACAAGATAACTGCGTATATTAGATGAAAATATTGTGTAAAAGATGAAGAGGCGACCAAAAATGTAGTGTCAGCCGTAATAAATATTTTTCAATAAAATTACTAAAACACCGCTAAAATTACAGCAAATCCAGGGCGTCCTAAAACAAAAACTCTCATTTGTGGTCTTCTTTGAAATATAAGACTCCCCACCAAAACTTCCCCTCACAACCTCTTATTATCCTTATTACAGTTATTAATTCCCAGTTCGTAACTTTAGTAATATTGAATACTAATTAAGTGTAACGATACAAATTTAGGAAAAGTAGAAATGAATAGGACCCGCAACGCAACGAATAAAATACTAGATACCATTCAATTGTAAGTAATACCTTCCTAAAATATCGTCCTCAGAGAGGGCGATAATCAGAATACAATTGCGATTTAGTGAAGACTTAACATTAACAATAATATTTTGTTGCGAGACAAAAATACAACTTATATATATATATATATATATATATATATATATATATATATATGTGTGTGTGTGTGTGTGTGTGTGTGTGTATGTGTGTGTGTGCGTGCGTGCGTTTGGATTCTTAATCCCACAGGGGGATGCGATGTGTTTAGTGTGTTAGGTATAAGTTAGTGTTAAGTTCATGCTTGCATGCCTTCTCGCTTTCAGCTAACACCGCTGGCTAACCTCGTGGTTAAAAGGGAGCAGCTATGCATAAGTCTTCCTTACCAGTACATAGCCTCTCCATCATCAGTGCCTCCACGTTGGCCACACACGGTAACTGGGTGCCTTCCGGCCCCAGGCTAAACTTGTAGGAGATCTCGGAGTAATAGGGAAACCTAGAGGTAGTGCGTTATGGCCCACCGATGTGTGGACATGCCCTGGCACACTACCAACCCCTACCCCACTATCTTGTGGGTTCCCTTGGTTGGGCGAAGACTAGAGGAACCAACCCCAAAATCAAACACCACTGCCTTGTGGGCCTTATCATAGCAAAAGGCTAAGAGATGGGAACTCTGACTTCAAATCCTACTGCTGCCTTGCAGTTTTCCTTAAAAGGCTATGGAACCTCATCCAGAAAGAAAAGGCGTAGTAGCGGACACGATAGGGCGACTGTTTACCTCACTGAGATTAATTTCGGCCAGAAGCTGCAGTCTCCTCTGCTGCCAGTCGTCGCGGGTTCGCTCTACTGGACATGAGCATTGGAGTTTCAGAGGGTGTCTATCTGATGCGCAACAGATACTGCACCTAAACTGCGCAAGCAAGTTTGGAGCCAAGGTGGAAAGTCCTGTAGTGATGGAGTGAGAATACGCCAACACCGAGGGATAAAGCACTGAGGCCCCAAGTCAGAGAAGTGTTTTTATATGACGCGCGTCAAGCGTATTCTTCCGCCTTTTGTAAAATAACCCCACAGACGAACAACACGCGGACTCTTTACTAACTTTTCTTCAATTTACTATCATGCCGAGGAAAAAAAAAGAAAAAGAAAAAATGCATGAAATTCTATCACGAAATATTAATTTAAACGAATAAATATTTGATTATTATTATACTATTGCGTTTTAATTTCATACGTTATATATATATATATATATATAAATTATATATATATATATATATATATATATATATATATATATATATATATATATGAGAGAAGTAGAGAGAGGGGAAGACAGGGAGATAAGATTAGACACGGACAGAGAAAGATATACGTGACTCCAGACACGTTCATAATGCGGTAGAAAAGGAAGTGTGCTGGTAATGTTGCATAGTAATGGGGGTATTTTTAAGAGATAGATAGATACATTTATACAGTTCTGGAGTGTTTCTTCTTAACACATATATTAGAGAGGAGAGGAGGGGGTGATAAGTTCTTTTAGCACAGAAGGGGACAGTCATTACTCTTGAGAGAGAGGGGGATACATTACTTGGATGGGTTATACAAAGTTCATTAATAACGATGAGGGAGACAACGTTCATATTAAGATGATTACACACTACCTTTTTCTGTAGAATAACGACACGACACAGTTTTACAGAACATGATGATAACTTGTTTATTATCAGATCGACCGGTCGAATGATGATGACGTCAAAGAATTCAAAGTCGTTTCTACATGTTTAAAACGTTCTCCTTTCGCTTCTAAAGGGACTCTCCTCTGATCATGTCAGCTCTTTCCGACCGACCCTGCTGACCGTTCGATCCGAACTCGTCTGTCCGTCTGCAACCCCCGATCTGACTTTAAGTAGCTCCTATATTGAGAGTTCTCTTTCTGCTATGACGTCATGTATGGCTTCAAAACGTGACCCACTCACGTGGGGAACTCACGTGACTTAAACATACATTTCGACACATGTTCCCAAACACATTTCTGCAGATAAAGAATTCTGAGTAATCTATTTTTCAACCTCACCTATTTTTAATATATTTCTAAATTGCATTGTTCATTATTTTCTAACTGACCTTATTCTAATTCAGTTTTCACAAAAAGAATTGAACAATTGAATTCTTTTTACAAACATATCTAAACTATTTTATATGAAATTGAACAATGCGATAAACTAACATTCCATTTTCTAAATCTATCCTGAACCTTGCTTACAAGGTTCGAATCTCGGTCTATCCTAATCTCATATTCCACTTATCTAAAGTTTTCTTACTTACAAGAAAAGGGGGCCCTTTTCTTGTAACATCAAGAGCGATGTGTCAATTATTCCCCAACCTTGTCTGGTAGTTGAAATTGGCTTCTGTTTTCCTTACAGAAATCAATGTTCATTCAAAAACCTTAACTAAATGAACCGTACTGCTTCACGGCCACCGAGATATAGAAGGCATATTAACTGAAATATGCCTGCAGGCAATGTAGGTAAGATTTATAGTCAACTGTTTTTTTTGTACTAAAAGTTTTGTATATTTGAATTAGTGAACAAATATATTTTTCTAATTTAAAAAAAAATTATTTTGTATGAAAAGTTATTTTTCTTTGAATTAAAAAGTATTTGTTATGTTTTGAGGAACAAAGGACAGTTTATTTTCATTTTTATTCTTGAGATATATATATATTTTTCGTAAAACTTTTGTTTTCAAAGAAAATGTTATTTTTTGTATTTTTTACCCAATTTTTGTGTTTTTTTTTACTAGAGAAAAGTTTTGATTTGTTTTTGTAACCATCCGACGACGGTATTTTTCAATGCATTTTCTGCTAAAATGTATCTTTTGAAAATACGTTTTTTTTTTTTTTTTTTAATATATTTTACATTTATTGTGAGGGGGGTAAACTTTAGTGGGGGGAGCGACATGTAGTTTTTTGAGAATAGGTTATTTCCTTAGGGATAGTAGTTTCTGTTGGTTAAAGGAAAGCGTTTAATTTTACTTTCTTGTCATAAGAATAAAGACTTGTTGTTTGAAGCGCAATGAAACTCCTCCCTTCCCTCTCTTTTTTCTTTCAATTTGGCGTCGTCTGCTTGCGTCTCTTTTTGCCACTCGGTTTCTCAGTGAATAAGCTCACTCGACATTTTCCGGGCCGGTTTTCGTCATTCACCGGACATTGCCGAGTAAGACTCGCGGAAAAACGGGATTTTAATTGCAGAAGTATCCCAATTGTTATTCAATGTTAAAGGAGATCCCTTCAAGTTTTTCAGACCAATTTTCTAGTTCTCGTTTAGATACAGAAACACCTCTGCAGAATCCATCTCTCCTTCTCTAACTCTACAAAGGTAGTTTGTATATTTTCCTGTAGAATGTTTTGCATTTTCTGTAGGGCTATGTTCAAAACTTCAGTACACAAAGTTAAGATGCCAGATCTCGGTTTATCTAAATGTGGAATGGAAACAAGTAAACATGAAACGAAATACAAAACATTTACAAATAATTTATTTTTTAAAATTATTTCAGTTTTACTTCTTGTGCCATCATAAAACAATAAAAAGAATAAACTTTTTTTTTTTTACATTTCTATGAATATTTTTTGTTTTAATACTTGTAATTTCACGAAAAACAACTAATGAGATTTCTTTTATTATTTACGTTTTTACAAATGTGTCTTTTTGAAATAATATATTTATGTCTTTCACAAGTTTTATCACAGAATTTTGTTATAATGTATGAAAGTTTTTTTATTCACATATTATTAAACATTTGTATAAAAAAACTGTCACTGTCGATACTATATGAGGGCATTTTTAAAAAGAGCATTAAAACATATTAGAAAAAAAAGAACACAATTCGATTAATAATGAAACTGAACTTTATTCAATATATATATATATATATATATATATATATATATATATATATATATATATATATATATGTAAAATTACGTAATTTTTAAGCAATATACAATCTAATACTGATAAAACTGAATTATGAATTTAGGGAAAAAACAACTAAAGAAACATATTAAACACAAACAATTCTTGACTTTCGGGACAAGATCACAGTGTAGTATCTGTTCTGATGCTACACTACACCTTTTCTATCCTCGGTTGCCTGAGGCAATTTTTATTTTTGTTTCTATCCAGAGTGCCCTTTATTGGGGAAATGGATTTTCCCCACAAGATTATATATTGAAATATTTAAATAACTATTACTTTTAATACAGAAATTATATTTAAAGTTTTAGTTTTCTGTTCTTCTATGTCCATTTTTTCCCCCATGTTTTTCATCAAAATGTGTAGCGTATTTTCATCAGTTACATGGTTAGGAATCCTATACTCCGCTATTATCTTCATTTTCATATCAGTGCAGAACATGAATACGAAAATGAAGTTCTCATAACGATTAAAAGACAATCATACTATGATGTGAACATTGGTTAAAAACTAAGAAAATATAGTAAACATCTACGATATTAGATCAGGGTGGTGGTGAATTTGGGAGGGGACATTATTATTATTATTATTATTATTATTATTATTATTATTATTATTTCACTCACTAGGAGTTGTCTTACAGGCCATCATCAGGGATAGCGCACTGTTAGTAACCTGTAGTGCTCTCTGGAGACAGAGTGACATCAACTCTCCCTATATTTCCGGTTTTCTCCACCTCTTGACTATTCGTGCAGATGATTGAACGTTATCGCAACAGCCGTTTGCCATTGATTTCACGTTGGCATCGGCCATTAATGTTTTCTGGGGGTTGGGACACAAAATGCCTCCCCAAAGTACCAATTTTGAACTGCACACTTCCAGTTGCGATCTGGTTAGTACTCTCCCACCTCGATCTTTCCATCCTCCCGGACCCTTCACAACTAGTTGGTGTGGCGCCAGACGATGTCATCTACACCATTTTTTAATTATTATTTTCATAATAATGATGATGATAATAATAATAATAATAATAATAATAATAATAATAATAATAATAATGATAATAACAACAACAACAACAACAACAACAACAATAATAATAATAATAATAATAATAATAATAATGGTGCTTGTGCGGTGTACACACCGTGCTATATTTTAGATAGTATTTCCAAGTTTAATTAAAGTTTTTATGGTTGCTTTTTACTGTTATTAAATTGTAAGGTAAAATGCAGAGTAGTTCGAAAGCCCCACCCCCGCCACATTAAAAATGGATTTCTGAATGATAATGTTATTATTTCAGAACGGTGCGTACACTGAACAAGTTCCAAAATAAGAAGAACAACATTTATTTATAAGATAAATCACAAAAAATAGGTTAACTAAAATTTAATATACTCTTTATTTTTAATTCATATCAAAACTTTAATTAAAACTAATAAGTTCATAAGAGTAGTGGTTGATGGGCAGAAATCAGAGTATTAATGCTGGAGTCCCTCAGGGGTCCATCCTGGGACCAACTCTCTTCCTGATCTACATCAATGATCTCCCAAAACATATACTTAAATCAATCGTTGACATGTATGCTGATGACACGACCATCTATGGCAACACATCAAAGGCCTTAAATGACAAAGTTCTCTCTGATTCTCTCTCCTCTGATCTCGAGCGCATGGTACAGTGGGGGAAGAGGTGGCTGGTTACTTTTAATGCATCTAAAACCAAGCTCCTATCTTTACATCATCAACGCTCTGATCCCCATCTGGCATCAATTGAAATGGATGGCTCTCGTCTAGGGGAAGCTCCATGTTTTGATAAGCTTCTGGGCTTGACCTTTACTCCTGACCTGAAATGAAACACGTACATCAAGTCTGTTGCCAAGGTCGCTGGAATAATGGTAGGATCCTTCTACCGCTCCAGAAGATATCTCATGCTGATGCAATTCTCTATCTATATAAAAGCCAAGTACGTCAAAGGATGGAGTACTGCTGCCACATCTGGTCAGGAGCTGCTAAAAAACAGCCTATCATGCCTTGACAGAGTACAAAATAGACTTCGTGGCTTAGTAGGGGATGCCCTTTTCTCTTCCCTGCAACCTATCTCCCACAGGAGAGACGTTGCGAGCCTGTCTTTGTTTTATCGTTATTTCCCTGGCAAATGCTCGTCTGAGCTCCAATCCCTGGCCCCCCCCTCGCCAATCTTTCACGAAAAACACCCGTCTAGCTGAAACCACCGTCAAAAAATTTTCCCCACTCTTATCTGTGGCAAAACGAAAACGTAGATTCCATGAATAAAGCTTCTTTCTTAGAACTGCACGCCTGAGGAACTCTGTTCCGTTTGCCTAACTAAAACTTGGATGTCTTGAAGTCCAACATAAACAAATTCCTGATGAACCGCCCTATTAAGTAAGACACTTTATCAAATACCAACACTAAGGTACTGTACACGCAATAACCCTTATCCCCGATTGGCTCCCCTTCCTTGATAAGTGGTGACCACCTTATAAAAAAAAAAGAAAAACTGATTAGCTAATGAATTTTTAAGATGAATTTGTGTTCGTGTGTATCTGGAGAGAATAGAGAATTTCCTATTTCATTTCCCATTTCAGTCATTTACAATTAAAGTGTTGTAGAACAAACAAAAACTTTAACAATTTTAAATATATTTCCAAGAAATAAATTACACCCGGTGCTAAAATATTGAGTTCTTTGGTCGTTTTAGTTAGAAATATTAAAAAAAATAACGATAAAAAATGCTTTAAAATATTTGGAAATGCTCAATGAAAAAAATTATTTATTATTAAAAGAACAAGCTGAAAAATATTTTTATATCAAAATTGTTTGTTTTGCTGTTTAAATAAATAAAATGAAATATCCGACTTTCTTCGATAGACATCTAAGAAAAGTTCCAATACAACTTACTACTATATTTTGTTTGATTAAAATTATCCCTTCCAATGTGCAATTATAATTGCAATTTTATGATTATCCAAATGGAGACTTATTCTTTCTCCAAGGTCATTCTTTAAGGCAACGAAAAATATTTTTTAAGCCTGCTAGCATGTCCACGTAGTTGAACACAGCTAACTGTAGGCAGCTTGGCGGCCTTTATCTACATATAACGTTGGAAATTACGTCACTCGTTCATGTACACCGGTCTCCTTCTATATCTCGCTGGCCGTGACTGCGTAGACTAAAGTTGTTTTACTTTCAAGATTATTTTTTATCTGTTATATTTATTGAACAACAAAATACGTTTGATACACTTGCGAGTCTAAATATTTTTGCGCTACGCTATATATATATATATATATATATATATATATATATATATATATATATATATATATATATATATATATATCCTATTTTTATCTGTGTGTGTTAGTTCGTTCCTATAGACTCTAAAACGGCCGGGCCATTTTTATGAAATTTACCACGAAGGTACTTTATGTGCCTGGCAGTGTTTTTCGATAGGTTTTCGATAAGTATTTATAATCGATGATCGATATAATCTGATGAAAGCAGGAACAGGCGATTTTGACTAAAGTATATTTATTTTGACTAATGTTAACACCTTATACAGCCTAATATCACAAGTCCATTTGAGAAGTTTTATTACCACACAAGCCGAAAGGCTAGATTATAAAATGTACAGTAAGTTTTCTTTGATATGACAGGGGTGCGTTTGAAATGAATGTTTCTGATTAAAGCACAATTGGTCCCTGATACTTGGCTTTTTCATTTAAACTTTAATTCAAGCTATTATCACCCCACCCGCAGTAAGGCCAGGTGTATAAAAGCAATAGTATGTTCTTTGATACGATAGGGGCGCGTTCGAAATGTATGTTTCTGCTTAGAACGCAATTGAACTCTGATACTTGACTTTTGCATTTTATTCTTTAATGCAAGCCATCTTATATAAAAATAACTTATAAAATAAACAGTAGGTTCTCTACAGTGCAATGTAGACTACATTGTTTTGTGAATAAGTAATTGCTAGAGACATATGGGCTTCCTCTTGGTGCACCGCTATTGGTCTTCAACTAGAGTAGGAAATTAATCAATTTGATTGAAAAATGGGCAAGTTCATCGATTTCGATTACAATAAAAATATGGAAGTGTGAAGCATTAGTTGATCATTATTTAATCCTGAGCAATGTCGAGTTACGCTGCTAGTATATATATATATATATATATATATATATATATATATATATATATATATATATATATGCCACTCTGTTTATGTATGTGTGAGTTCGTACCCTATGGACTCCGAAACGGTAGAACCGATTTAAAAAAAAAATCACATGAGTGTACTTTATGTATCAGTTGTGTTATTAGATAGATTTGGTATCATAATGCCTTCGATAAGTATGCAAAATTAATAATAAAAAACTCCGATTAAAGACAGAACAGTCCGATTTTGACCAAAGTTAACACTTGGATACAACATAGCATTACACATGCATTTTAGAACTTTTCACCACATACGTAGAAAGGTCCCACATATAAAATTAACTGTAGGTTCTTTGATAAAACAGAGGCACGTTCGAATTGAATGTTTCTGTTTAGATCACAACTGAACCATGCTATTTAACTTTTGCATTTTAAATTTTGATTCAATCCAATATATAAAAAATAATTTGAATTCAATCCAATATATAACAAATAATTTTAATTCGATCCAATATATAACAAATAATATTAATTCAATTCAATATATAACAAATAATTTTAATTCGATCCCATATATAAAAAATAATTTTAATTCAATCCAATGTATAATAAATAATTTTAATTCGATCCAATGTATAAAAAATAATTTTAATTCGATCCAATATATAAAAAATAATTTTAATTCAATCCAATATATAAAAAATAATTTGAATTCAATCCAATGTATAAAAAATAATTTGAATTCAATCCAATATATAAAAAATAATTTTAATTCGATCCCATATATAAAAAATAATTTGAATTCAATCCAATGTATAAAAAATAATTTTAATTCAATCCAATATATAAAACATAATTTTAATTAGATCCAATATATAAAAATAATTTTAATTCAATCCAATGTATAAAAAATAATTTGAATTCAATCCAATATATAAAAATTAATTTCAATTCTATCCAATGTATAAAAAATAATTTTAATTCAATCCAATGTATAAAAAATAATTTTAATTCAATCCAATATATAAAAAATAATTTTAATTCAATCCAATATATAAAAAATAATTTGAATTCGATCCAATGTATAAAAATAATTTGAATTCAATCCAATATATAAAAAATAATTTTAATTCAATCCAATGTATGAAAAATAATTTTAATTCAATCCAATGTATAAAAAATAATTTTAATTCAATCCAATATATAAAACATAATTTTAATTAGATCCAATATATAAAAATAATTTTAATTCAATCCAATGTATAAAAAATAATTTTAATTCAATCCAATATATAAAAAATAATTTTAATTCAATCCAATATATAAAAAATAATTTGAATTCGATCCAATGTATAAAAATAATTTGAATTCAATCCAATATATAAAAAATAATTTTAATTCAATCCAATGTATGAAAAATAATTTTAATTCAATCCAATGTATAAAAAATAATTTTAATTCAATCCAATATATAAAAAATAATTTTATAAAACTAACCGTAGATTTGCTACAGTGCAATGTAGATTACAATATATTGTGGACTAAGTCACTGCGGAGAGGACCGTAAAGCTTTCTGCCGGTGTACCATAGTGGGTTCCTGACTAAAATGGCTATCGATAGATCTGATTGAAAAAAGAATGGCTAATTACACCGATTTCGATGACGAAAAAAGTATTGGAAGTGTGAGACATTCACCGATCCTATTTGATATCCCAGACAACATTAGGTTTCCCAGCTAGTATATATATATATATATATATATATATATATATATATATATATATATATATATATATATATATATTTATATATATTTATATATATATATATATATATATATATATATATATATATATATATATATGGTTGGTTGTTTTTGTTTTACGGCATATTAACATTTTCAGGTTATTTAATACCGAATCCAGTGATTTTGAAGAAAAAGTTTTTAATAGATTATATTTGTTTTTTTTTCAAGTCGGTTTCTATTTACTCATATTTGGGACCCTAACAGGTACTATCACTCCGGGTCAGAGTGGACCTGGGAGAAATGGCAATTAAAGGCTGGCTCCACACTCCTCAAAGGCCGCAAGCTGGGGCTTCACCATCGGATATAGTTTAAGTTCATATTCAAGACCAATATATATATATATATATATATATATATATATATATATATATATATATATATATATATATATATAAAATTTATTCGATGATAAACATTTACATTTGGTCGCTACAAACAGCCATCTGTTTCAGTCAATAAAACTGTCAGGCGACCCTTCACCATTCGACGGCATAGAAAAAAAAGAAAAGTTTTTTCTTTTTTCTTTTTTTTTTCTATGGCATCGAATGGTTCAGGGTCGCCTGACGAAGTTTTATTGACTGAAACAGATGGCTATTTGTAGCGACCAAATATAAATGTTTACCCTCGAATAAATAATAAAAAATATTTTGCTCTTGTTGTATTCATTAGTCCCTACTTTTGAACATCTCAAACTATATATATCTATATATATATATATATATATATATATATATATATATATACATATATATATATATATATATATATATAATATATATATATATATATATATATATATATATATATAGTCAAACTATATATATATATATATATATCTCAAACTATATATATATATATATATATATATATATATATATATATATATATAGTTTGGTTTGGTTGTTTTAATTTTACGGCATATCAACCCTTTTCAGGTTATTTAATGCCGAATCCAAAGATTTTGAAGAAAATTTTTTAATAGAATAAGCGATTACAAAAACGCCTTAAACGACTTCATCGCCACCAGAACGCAATATTTTTTACACTACTGGCATAAATACATTTGTTTTGCGCTTTGTATTGATTCTGATGGTGCTTATTTCAATCAATTTTTGTTCGAACTGAAATATGTTCATCTGAATTTAAAATTAAAAAACCACAAGAACTTTCTTGTCAAACTGATAGAAATAAATCACTTGTAGCAATAAATCGTTTACAGTAATACTGGATACGACATTAAATAATCATAATAGGCTCATAAGAGTAGTGGTAGATGGACAAAAATCGGAGGCCTGCAATTTTAATGCTGGAGTCCCTCAGGGGTCAGTCCTGGGCCCATCTCCCTTCCTGATCTACATCAATGACCTCCCTAAATACATACTTAAATCATTCGTTGACATCTATGCTGATGACACGACCATCTACGGCGACACATCAAAGGCTGTAAATGACAAAGTTCTCTCTGATTCTCTCTTTTCTGATCTCGAGCGCATGGTACAGTGGGGGAAGAGGTGGCTGGTTACTTTTAATGCATCTAAAACCAAGCTCCTATCTTTACATCATCAACGCTCTGATCCCCATCTGGCATCAATTGAAATGGATAGCTCTCGTCTAGGGGAAGCTCCATGTTTTGATAAGCTTCTGGGCTTGACCTTTACTCCTGACCTGAAATGAAACACGTACATCAAGTCTGTTGCTAAGGTCGCTGGAATAATGGTAGGATCCTTCTACCGCTCCAGAAGATATCTCATGCTGATGCAATTCTCTATCTATATAAAAGCCAAGTACGTCAAAGGATGGAGTACTGCTGCCATATCTGGTCAGGAGCTGCTAAAAATAGCCTATACTGCCTTGACAGAGTAAAAAATAGACTTCGTGGCTTAGTGGGGGATGCCCTTTTCTCTACTCTGCAACCTCTCTCCCACAGAAGAGACGTTGCGAGCCTATCCTTCTTTTATCGTTATTTCCATGGCAGATGCTCGTCTGAACTCTAATCTCTGGCCCCCCCTCGCCAATCTTTCACGAAAAACACCCGTCTAGCTGAATCCACTGTGAAAAATTTCCCCCACTCTATATCTGTGCCTAAATCAAAACGCAGATTCCATGAACAAAGCTTCCTTCTTAGAACTGCACGCCTGTGGAACTGTGTTCCGTCTGCCTGCTTCCCACCGGACTACAACTTGGATGTCTTCAAGTCCAATGGTAACAAATTTCTAATGAACCGCCCCCTTAAGTAAACACTTCATCAAATCTCCACACTAACGTAATGCACTTGCAATAACCCTTAATCCTGAGTGGCTTCCGGGCCTTGATAAGTGATGATAACTGTGTGTAAAAAAAAAAAGAAAAGATTTGAATTTCTATGAAACAAAGCAAGCACCACGGGTAGATTTTCGAAGACATTAAGAATTTTAGAGTTTTTATCAAAATGGATCATCTTGGCTAAGAGCAAACTGTAGTATGTTCTTATCTTACACTTTTTTTTCTGTTCTCAATCAATGAAAGATAACGTTTTCTTAACAGAGACAATTGACATTTTTGTCATAATCCAGAGAGCCTCATTTTTGAGAAGCTTAATTTTTCCTAAATTTATAAAAAAAAGTGACATTGTGACTAACTCTGCCCTCGTGATAGGAGCGTAAAAATGGTCTGGATTTGGCATTAAATAGCAGGGAAAGGGTTGTTATGCCGCGAAAAAGACAAAAAAAAGGCTATATCTAAAAAGATGAAATTATTTTAATGAAAAAAAAAGAAGAAATTAAAACAAGGAACAAATAAAGAAATTTTATGAGTCTTGTTAGTTTTTTTTTGTCAGGTGTTTTGGGTGGGCTTTGAATGAGCCCCCTATGCCCCCCCCAACTATAAACCCTTTGAGTTAAGAATGCAGAGATAGGTGCCCACTCCTATCCTAAGAATAAGGATGATGAAATACGAAAAACGAATGCGGTTTAAGTTCAGAGTTAAATCGCTAACGTTGGGGTTGTGAGTTAGTCAGACACCCAGATTTTAGGTTAAAGTAGGGGGTTTGCCATGGAGTGATGAAACTAAAATTATGGCGAGCAAAGCAATGGTATAGACCGAGTGACTCAACATCCTTACTCATACATTTTTTTTTTATCTTTTTTTATTGCGGTATGAACGTGTCGGGGAACACGAATCCTCTGCCTGCCTCATATCTTCTTATATATATATATTTTTTTTTTCTTCCCCTGCTAGACTTTTGGAATTACCTACCTGTTTCCTGTTTCCCTGAAGGAATAACCTGCAGAAGTTTAAATGTAATGTGAACACACCCATCGTTGCTCAACTCCCCACATTCCCCTGGTAGACACAATACCAAATATTAGTAAATATGCCTTGGTCGCGGTGTAAAAGAGTAAAATAAAAAATAAAATAATTTTAATTTAGAACAATTCACTTTAAAATGGGTGAAGTCAGAACTTTTAGCTTAACAGCAACAGTACATTAACATGAAACGAAATACGAAATAATTTATTCAAAAAAATTATTTTAACACGTGTTGTGCTATTATGAAACAATAAAAAAAATAAACTTTTGTTTATTCTACATTTCTACAAATAGTTTTCTTGTTTTAACAATTGTGTTATCACGAAAAAACAAAAAAACAAAAAAAAAACAAAAAAAAAAAACAAAAAACAAAAAAACAAACTAATGAAAATTTTTAATATTTACATTTCTATAAATAAAAATAATTTTAGAAGTTTTATCACAGAATTTTGAAATAAATAATGTATGAAAGTTTTTTATTAACACTTATGTTATCAAAAACACTTATTTGAAACATTTGTATAAAAAGTTGTTTAAAATGAATAAATGGAATTTGTCATAAATGATGTATGAATGTTTTTTTATTAACACTTCTCATGTTATCGAAAAAAAAAACTTATTTTAAACATTTGTATAAAAATGTTTCTTAATAATAAATAATTAATAAAAGGAATTTTGTCATAAATAATTTATGAAAGTGTTTTCTATTAGCACTTCTTATGTTATCAAAAACAAAATCAAAAACAAAAAAAACAAAAAACAAAAAACAAACAAAACACCTTAATTTCGTTTCGTGTTTAATGTCTACCGTTCTATATTTAGGTAAACCGAGTCAACTTCCGGCGCCTTAATTGTTGAATTAGCCTTCAAATAAATATTTTTCCTCCAAAAGTGTACATTACTGAGTTATATCTTTATGAATTCATAAAATTAGTTAAACATTAGAACAACCTATGCAATTTAATCAGCTTTGTCATGTCAGTACATCGATACGGAACAATGAATCGATTAAATATTAAAATTATCTCTACGAAATTAAGCAAATTTTCCGTTTCATTTGATTTAATTTAATTGGTAAAATTTAATAATTAATCAATTTCACAGTCCGCTATCGATATACAAACATAAAAAATAAAATGAAAAAAACAACAAAAAACAAACAAAAAACAAACAAAAAACAAAAAAAAAAAAACAAAAAAAAAAAAAACGCAGTTTAAATTCGTAGGGAAATTAAGTTCAACACTTGCACAAGCCGATTTATTGCTAAAAAATTAACAATGACAAAAGTTAATTGAACTATGTAACAGTAAAAGAAAACAACCTTAACTTATATTATTAAAAAGAAAACGGGAATCATCATAAGTTAATAAATAAATAGTAATAATAAGTATAATACTACCATTAAAAGCTCATGTAGAACTATTGTATATTATGTTAGTTAACATATAAAATTATATGGGAATACGGATGCATAAAAAAGCTTAAGTGTATTTGATACCAGACAGGCAAATAGATAAGACGAAGGAAACCTAGCCATTATGTGATTTCTAAGTAATACTCGATTTCTAATGTTCCAATTGCGACTCTAAAACCATCCACAAAACACAACAAAATGCCTGTTCTTTTTTATCACAACGTTTAAATACTTTTTTCATCAGTCACGCGTGTGTTTAACATTCTGATATACACCTTTTAGCATTATAGAATCCACTCACCGCAGTTTCTTTACTTTCCTTTGTTTTTTCTTTGCTTGTATGTCTCTATGTATAAATGTCTTTGTTGCCTCCACGTAACTTGCACATCAAATAAAATATATAATAGATTTAAATAAAACAAAAAGTACAGAAAATCACGCTATAACATAATTTTCACCAACCTGCTTGGGTAAAAGAAAACACACGTACGATCTGTGTCCGTGGAAAACTTCATAGAAATTGAACATCTATTGGCGAGAAGATGCGAAAACGATAGAAAGCTAGAAACGATCTCTTAGGCTTTCTCTGCGAATAAAACGGGCATATTTTCTGAGGGCTCCTTTTCTTTTTTCATACAGGAATGGTTGAGTGGAAGTTAATACTATGAATTATAAGGAGGGAACGCATCGGACGACTGATGTAGTGAAATCTCTTTTACTCCTCTTTCATATACACACATGCGAAGTTTATGTTCTGTCATTTTGAATAAGCCTTTTTTTATAAACTAACCAATAAGTGTCGGCGTAGTTTTGTTTCAGCGGACCAAAAAGAAACCAAGTCTCACAACTATGATGGTGGTGACGACAACGAAAGCGACGAGGCAATCAACCCCCTTGTATAAAACCCATCAGTAAATGTGTATATAATATGATTGGTAGCTGCACAAAAGTATTTTTTTCACATATCATTCATCGGGATTATTTAGCACAAACAAGGCATATTCTGTTACTGGCGAATACAAACCATCGATAATGCTTTCATGATGGGCGCTACAGTAAAAGGATTGAACCACTTTACATTTTCAAAAAATATATATCCGATTTGAATAAAATTTAAAACTATACGTATAAAATATTAATTCAACGAGTTTTCCAAAATTTCATCATCTTTCGAGAAGAAGAAGAGGTAGTAAAACACAATGATATGTTATAGTAAAACAGTACATAGTATTAAACCTCATTCAATCCTGAACAGTGTCGTGTCTTTCTGAGAGTAGTTCAAAATGTCTCCATTGAGTTTAATATGAACAAGGTCCACTGATTCTAAATAATTTATACCTCATATAAAAAGGCTGTTATCTAAGCTGAAGAGTTGACTGAATGAAATTACGAAATAATAAAACATAAATTGTCTAAAAATTTCTTTTTTTCTTTTATATATATATATATATATATATATATATATATATATATATATATATATATATGAATCTACCATCAAATGTATCAATAGTAAATGAGTTACGCAAAGCATTCCATTAAATCAACGACCTGTAACGTAGTTGTACTTGGTAAAATTCGGTTGTAAGTTCTAATTTTCTAGAGGTAAAAATCTAGAATTTTTTAGTGCGAGCTACAGTGAAAATACAATTGCGAATACTTTAGGATTTCTACCAATTCACGACTGACGGAACGAAAGACCCATGTGAATTAAATAACGAGTTCCTCTCGAATTTCTGTGCAGATTATCGAATTCAATAAGAAGATTCCGGAGTTCAACAGAAAGATTCCGGAAATCCACAAGATTCACTTAAAAAAGACCAGAGGTTACATCGACCAAAACGTTTGCTTAATTTTGAAGAATCGAAATAATACTAAAAATCAAGGCAAATTTAAGTCAATAAGATTGGATACGTAATTATAAAATAATGACACTAGTGCATAAACAAAAAAAATGGTTGTAAAAAGATAAACAGAAACCATTATTTAACAAGTAATCATTATCAAAGGCAATAAAATTATTTCTACCTACCTGTATAATTCTTTTGATGTTTTAAAACTAAATTGTTTTTTTTTTTTACTTTAATTTTGATGTTTTAAAACATTTGAAAGTGTTTTTTTTGTACTTTAATTTAAAATTTCGTTCAAATACAATCTCGTTATATTCAGAACTCAAAATGGCCGGCTCCAATTTCCGGAAATCATCGAAAATTGATTACTTTTTCTTTTTCGTCATTTTACCCTTTCAGTTAAATAAAGAATTAACTTTTCTTGCGTTTGGAATAGTTAGTTGCTTAATATTTGTTTGCTTTTTACCACCAAACATGAAAGACACACTAGTCAAACTTCGGTGATACCTGTCGCAATGTGTCGGCGTCAACATAATGAAAAAGTATCATATTTAAACGAAATCATAAATAGAGAACAACGTAAAATAATTAATGCAGGTAGGTAGAAAAATAACTTTTATTGCCTTTGGTAACTGTTAGTCGTTGAATATTTGTTCACCTATGTTTTCTTGCCAAAGTAATTATATAAATAATTATCAAGTGCTTGTAGTAAATATAATTGACCTCATTCCTCCTCAGCTTTTGAGAAAAATAGGAGTCTGTTTTGAATAAATCATTTAAAATTAACTATTTGCAATATGCATTGCATGAAAAATAAAATGGAACAAAGAATTAACAAAGAGAAATTGTAAGAAAAAAAATTGCAATAAACAATCCAAGTAGGAAGAATCAATATTTCCCCTCTTATTTTATTCGAGGCTTCTTCAATATGCATTGTGATTTTAACATAAGATAATATCGAAATGCAATACCGATCGATTGTAAAACGATTCATTGGAAGCGAACAAATGAGTTTACATGCCGTAACATTTTTAATTCTATTTGCTTCTTTGATCCCACTAGTACTTTCTTTCTCTGTTGTTAAGCGTTTTTATTCATTAGTGGCCATGTTTCGCTTCCTATTCATTTTTTTTTCATCAATTTTGCATTTCTCTCTTTTGTCTTACTGTCTTTCTAGAAAATACTTCTCATTTTTCGTCCACTTACCTTCTCTTAATAGTTCCTGTTTATTTCTCAGTGGAATATTTATGTTTCCCTTTAATTCCCTTTTTTTTTTTGTGCCGGTCGGGAACACTTCCGAAAGGAAACCATTCTACAGAATATCAGCAGTGCACCAAAAAAGATCGAAGCCTTTACACATTTCACATTTTGGTCAAGATCAAAGTGTAGTATCTCTTCTTCAGATGCTGCACTTCTATTTCTTGTTCTCTTTCGGTGGAGGAGAAATCCTTCACGACTGAGACAATTTTTATTTTTGTACCTTTTCTCCACGTTAAAAAACGACCCTGGTGTCTAACTCTGTCCCGTGGGGAGACATTGTAAATAGGTACATGAATGTGTTTAAGGGGAGAAATACGACGAGAGAAACACACACACACACACACACACACACACACACACACACACACACACACACACACACACACACACACATTATATACGAGGGTCGTTCCAAAAGTAGAGCCTCCTCATTTTGAACTCCGAAACTAAAACGTTGAAGAGCTACGAAGACGGGGTAATACCATTAAAACGAACGATCACTTGTTCCCCAGAATTTATCTTTCTACATAGCCACCGCCATTTTCAATGACTTTTGCCAGCCTCTTTTAATGCCTCGGTCGTAAAAGTATATATATATATATATATATATATATATATATATATATATATATATATATATATATATATATATATATATGTGTATATATATGTATGTATGTACATGTGTATGTATGTATATGTATATATATATATATGTGTGTGTATATATATGTATGTATGTACATGTGTATGTATGTATATGTATATATATATGTATATGCATATGTATACGTATATATATATGTATGTATGTATGTATATGTATATATATATGTATATGTATACGTATATATATGTATATATATATGTATATATATGTATATATTTGTCTTTACATAAGCAGTAGTTTGTTGCTACACAGTCATGAGCATGTTTCGGTCTACCAGTATTTACCAACTAGAGATCTCATCAGGCAACAACCCTTATTTCCGAAAACGGAATTCAAAACAGATTTTGAATTCCGTTTTCGGAAATAAGGGTTGTTGCCTGATGAGGTCTCTAGTTGGTAAATACTGGTAGACCGAAACATGCTGATTACTGTGTAGCAACAAACTACTGCTTATATAAAGACAAATGTAACTTGCTCTACTTCTGTATTTAGCACTCTCGTATGAACCTCGTTATATTTCACTGGTTAACCTACCTTTGGAAAATAGCAACCTCAAATTATATATGTATATATATATATATACACATATATATATATGTATATGTATATATATATATATATATATATATATATATATATATATATATATATATATATATAATGTGTGTGTTCCCTATTCTGGGTTGAGCATATTGAGGAAGTAAATTAACAAACTGTCAGTAGTGTATAATGTAATGCTCTTTGTGTAAATAAATAGAACTTGGGCATTTGGACAATGTTTGAACATTTTAATTTCGCGTGCCCATCTTAGGAACAGTCAAACAGCGTAATGATTAGAAGCGCCGATTGTCGCTTAGGCGGTCGAGTTTCAATTTTGGCTTGAGGTAGTTGCTAGTCTAGTCTCACTGAAGAGCTGTGATACAGCGAAACAGCCTGTATGTTGACAACTATATTTGTATATGTGTGTATATATGTATACATGTGTTTATATATATATATATATATATATATATATATATATATATATATATATATATATATCCCCACGTTGTAGTCTACATTTCACTGTACAGAACTTATTGTTGGTTTTATACATTATTTGTTATATATAATGACTTGAAATAAAGTTTTAAATGCAAAAGTCAAGTATCATATGTCAATTTTACTCTAAATAAAACCTTTGTTTCGAACCCGCCACTCTGATATCACAAAACTTACTGTTTATTTTATATGTCGCGCCTTCTGAATTATACGGTAATAAAACTTCTCAAATGCACTTGTGGTGTTAGGCTGTGTGAAGTGTTTACTTAGATCAAAATCGCCGATCCTTCTTTCATCAGATTATTTAGATTATCGATTATCGATTACCGATACTAATCGAATAGATTTCAATACAAAATCTATCTAAAAACATTGACAGGCACATAAAGTACGTTCGTGTGAAATTTAATAAAAATCGCCCCCCCTGTTTTCGAGTCCATAGGGAACAAACTCACAGAGAGAGAGAGAGAGAGAGAGAGAGAGAGAGAGAGAGAGAGAGAGAGAGAGAGAGAGAGATAAACACACACACACACACACACACACAAAGTTCCTTTTATATAATAGTAGCGATAAAGATATATGGAGCGAGCTATCGAGTGAGAAATAGATAGATAAAGAGAAAGAAAATGAAAGAGCAAGCGAGAGAGAAATAGAGAAAGAAAGAGAGTGAGAGAGAGAAAGAGAGTGAGAAAGAGAAAGATAAAGAAAGTGAGTGTGTGTGTGTGTGTGAGAGAGAGAGAGAGAGAAGGAGAGAGAGTGAGAGAGAGAGAGATCCATAGTAAACCGGTCTTATTTGTTCATCTGAGAAAACAAGTAAATGAATCAGCAGTTTACATCAATTATCATAACCAGAAAAAATATTGCTTTTCCCGCACGAATACATCCACACATATTTGCCTAACATACTTGTATTTTTAATGTTGAAGAATGAGTCTCCTTGCTGCTTCGGTTGCTTGGAGACTGGGCAGAAAGTACCTGGCAAGGATCCATTCTTTACAATCAGCCCGACAGATGCGGGGCAAGGAACTGACCCAGTACCTGTCGAACTGAGGTACGCCGCCTGGGTATTACCTAGGAGGTACATCCTCCCAGGCTTTGCCACCAGGTGTTCAGGTGGAGCAAGTTTATCGCTTGCTGCCTAAGGGATACCCAGCTAATTTTTGCTAGGCAAAAGTGTCCCTCCTTTAGGGGAGCTTGCTTGACATCCCCACTTTCCCGATCTAGTTTCACATCATGACGAAGTGGACAGCATGTAAATCTCTACTTATTCCCTACTCAGTTTAAGTTTCATACAAGTTGAACATATATCCTCGACAATCAGTCCGGCAAAATGTGGGCAGCTGTTGTATCAGCTGTTCATGTTCTTTCTATTGGTAATAGCCTGAGATGCCCCAATCGGTGAATGCCGACAAGTCTGTTCATGGGTATATTCATTCCTGAACCCAGATTGTCCAACCCTTCTGGTGCGCTGGCATTTCCTATATCCCACTTTACTCGCGTCACACCCTCTTCCGGTGGCAAGGAAATGAATACTAATAATCTCTCTGCACCTCTCACATAGTTTTCCCTCTTGTCTTCCGGTATCTACATTTTTATTTTATTTTTCTCTCTACACATATACACACCTTTGTTTATGAAAATCAGAATTTGTACTTGATCGACATGAGGTCTTGTGTCTTTCTCTTTGGCTAGGAACAAAGTGTAGTATCTGTTCTGATACTGCGTCATCCACGATCAGTAAAGTGAAGATGAAATCTTTCTAGATTGAGTCAATTTTTATTTTTGTCCTAATTCAGAGTGCCCCTTTTGGGGAGCTGGATTTCCTTACATTAAAAAACGACATTGTATCTTACGTTATCCTCGTGGGAAAATAAGTAAATAGGGACATGGGGTTATTAAATCTCCTTCTAGTGTATCATTTTGGTTATGGTCTTCAAATCTCTCTGTGTTTCAAAAACCAAACAGAACTTCTATGAACAAAGTTTCTTTCCTAGAATATTTGATCTGTGGAACGAGATACGACGGGTCTGCTTCCCAATCGACTACAGCACGAACATCTTTAAGTGTAACATGAACAAATATTTGGAAAATCAAATCCTCTTAAGTAATCGTCTGTCTATTCATTCTATTGTCTGCAATTTTTCGCAACGACGATTATCATCGAACCAACAACCCTTCGGACGCCACACACTCCTTAATGAACAGTTACTCATCATTACAATAAATAAATAAATAAATGAATAAATAAAAAACAACAACAAAAAATAAAAACAAACAAACAAACAAAGTACAAAAAACGAAACTTATCTTCAAATCACGATTAAATATCCCACAATTTCCGGATAATTTTTAGTCTTGTGAGAATTCAAAAGGTTGTTCTACCCATTCACATGTTTTGGCAGGTGTAGAGTTTCAAGGAGTGAAGCGGCTTAACAAAAGAAAAAAAGTTTGCACATTATGAGAGCGTGTGCGTGTGAGAGAAAGTAAGAAATAAAAGGAGAATGGTTTTTAAATTAAATGAGGATATTTTAGATAGGATTGAGTGAACACGCCACGCACAGGCACTCAATGTGTCTAGATCCTCCTTAAAACCCGTAATAAAGGAGGTGGCAATATAGTATCGTCAGAGCTATGACGCCTGAGACTTCGGTCAGGCTCGGACCGCAAGTCAATGGAAACTGGCAACGTTGCTTTTTGTAGCACTACTTTGTTCTGTACTAAACCTTTCTCGGTTTCACGTGCTGCTCTGTTTCAGTGGGTAAAATCCGCCAATGCTGCAGGTTAACTAATAGGTGCAACCAACATGGGTGGTTTCATGTAGACTAGACAGTCCTGAGGCACGATCTTCGTGAGCTATCTGTAGAACTCCGACTTGCCTTACATCAGTAACAATGTGTGTACACATATGTCTATGGATAAGGCAATTTGAATTAAATCTGAAAAACTTTGAAAAATAATTAAAAAGAATGAATAACTAGGTTGGTGAAGATTGTTAGCTAGTGTGAATTTTGACAAGGGTCACACAGGAGTGCATGACAATTCGCATCTTTAAAACAGATCATTCCCAGGGCGGAATGTAGTGTTATGATTAATCGACATCGGAAAAATCGAAAGTTTTTTTTTTGGGGGGGGGGGGTATCAGAATCGGTATTGGTTTCGGAAAAAAATGTGTGCCTATTTTTCGATGCCAAAAATGGTTCCCTAATTATCTTTTTTTTGTTTTTTTTTGTTTTAAGCAAAATCTTCCACTGCTGGTAGAAATGGAAAAATGATAAATATTTATTGATTTAATCTGCTAGTAAAACAAAAATCTATAGATGATCCCCCACAAGTATGATTTTACGTTTGAGAAAATATATGCACATTTAAAATATGTTTTTACGATAATTGGGACAAAATAACAATTTCATAGTAAAATATTTTAAGATTCATAAAGAATCGGGCTCGGATTCGGTAATTCTATCAGAATCGGGAATTTAGTGCGGAATCAGTAATTGTCTCGAAATCAGGAAAATATTGGAATCGTCTCATCACTAGTTGAATGAAAGACAGCAAGGGGCAGAAGTCAGCAGAGACAAAGAAAATGCTTTTTATCGATCACTCGGTAGACGTCCTACAAATGAGAAATCGATAATAACGTAGAAATAATCTTATTGGAATGTCACCTCGAGTCTCTGTCCGTCTGCGTCACTCATTTAAGTAAGTTAGAAAGTAAGTTAAGAAGCAGATAATTTGCTTCCCCAAGTTCAATCTCTTCAAATAAAACCTTGAAGAAAATCTCTTGTGTCCTCTTTCGGCATGAAAAGAAACTTCTTTCTATAGCATAGATATATAGTATAGATGAAACAGTGACGATGAATAGAATAAAAAGACCCCGTAGAAATACCCAGCATCTATGTATAAAAGACTTTGTTATTAAAAATGTTACAGATGTATGAAAAATAAATAAATAAATAAATAAATAAAGGAGGTAGGACAGAATGAGATGAAGAGAAAGAATGAAGCTAAAATTAAAGGAGATGCGACACACACACATACACACGCACATACATATATATATATATATATATATATATATATATATATATATATATGAAAAAAGAATGAAAGGGATAAATGTAGAACGTGTGAGTTGACCAGGCATTTATGTAAACGATCAGATGTCCCGTGGATGAATCGAGAGTTATCATGGTTCAAGAAAAATGTCATGACAGAAATAAATAGACACATCGAAAAATAATTTATACATCTTTAAAGTTTTTTCTTTTTTTTACATAGGCGTCACCACTTATCAAGGCCGATAGGCCACTCAAGGATAAGGGTTAAAGAATGTACAGCAGTCAAAAGGACAATATAGTAATCGATAGTAATGGAAGTTCGGTAAATTTGTTAACTTATATGGAACGGCTCATTAGAAACTTGTTCACGTTGGACTTGAAGACAACCATATTATAGACAGCTGGAAAGCAGGAAAACGGAAGACAATTCCACAGGCGTGCAGTTCTAAGAAAGAAGCTTTGTTCATGGAATCTATGTTTAGGTTTAGGCACAGATAAAGAGTGGGGAGAATTATTGATAGTGTTTACAGCTAGACGAGTGTTTCTTGTGAAAGTTTGACGAGGGGGACCATAGATTGAAGCTCAGTCGAACACTTTCCATGAAAATAACGATAAAGCAGAGACAAACTCGCAATATCTCTTCTGTGAGATAGAGGTTGCAGCGAAGAGAAAAGGACATCTCCCACCAGGCCACGAAGTCTATTTTGAACCCTATCAAGGCAGGACAAGTTTTTTCTAGCAGCTCCTGTCCATATGTGGCAACAGTATTCCATCCTTGGACGTACCTGACTCTTATATCGATAGAGAATTGCATCAGCAGTGAGATATCTACTGGATCGATAGAAGGATCCCACCATTTTTCCAGCGGCCTTGGCAACAGATTTGATGTACGTATTCCATTTAAGATCAGGAGTAAAGGTCAAGCCCAGAAGCCTGTCAAAACTTGAGGCCTCCCCAAGACGAGAACCATTCATTTTAATTGATGCCAGATGGGGATCAGAACGTTCATGATGTAAAGATAGAAGCTTGGTTTTAGATGCATTAAAAATAACCAGCCACTCCTTTCCCCATTGTACAACGTGATCAAGATCAGAGGAGAGAGAATCGGAGAGAACTTGGTCGTTTACTGTCTTAGATGTGCTACCATAGATGGTAGTGTCGTCAGCAAAAATGTCTACGAATGATGTAAGGATGTGATTTGTAAGATCATTAATGTAGATCAGGAAAAGAGTTGGGCCCAGGATGGACCCCTGACGGACTCCAGCATTAATACTGTGAGCTTCTGAGTTTTGCCCATCAACTACTACTCTTATGAACCTATCAGAGAGAAATGATTTAATAATTGAGAAGACATTTCCAGCTATACCATAGCTGAAGTAAACCTTTATGCCATACCCTATCAAAGGTTTTTGATATGTCAAGAGCAATTGCCCTAGAAAGGTTACCTCTATCGAGAGATTCGCTAATCCTATGAGATATAACTGTAAGCACATTTGCTGTAGATCTATCAGAACGGAAACCATATTGTGTCACTAAGAAGGTTATTTTTGCTGAGATGGTTGATTACTTCTCTATTTAACACAGATTCCAGAAACAAAATCAAATAAAAAAAAAAAGATATATAAAGGAATTATTTTTGGCTTCGGAAATATGTACGACTTTTTCCTATGTTGATTTCAATACTCCAAAAAGTTATGATTTTTCAGATTCCAGTTTCCGATTAATCGTCCGAACACTATACTAGCGGTTGTACCCGGCGTTTCCCGGGTGTGGAGAGGTGGGTGGAGAGAGAATCAAAACAACAGTTCAACCCGAGTGGACAAGTGTTAAAAAAGTGATAGTAGCGGAGCGGGGGGAGGGGTCAAAACAACAGTAGGCAGCCAGGGTTTATGTTTGTTAAATTGAAGAACTTTTTTTTAAATATAAGAACATGTTCAGTTGTGTCTGTATGTAATTGCTTGCGGTATTATCGTCTGTGGGTTTTTGATTAAAGAAAATAATCATTTTATACCAAACATTTAGTTTAAAGCAAACTTATTTACAAAGGTTTTATTTGAAGTTTTATTAGTTTAAGTGACTTGAGTGAAATTTTATTTCGACGGAGAAATCCACTTTTCTTAGTTTACGATTTTGTTTTTTTATACTCATTTATAAAGTTTAATTAAAGTACCGTACTATTCCAGTTTTATATTGCAAAAATAATAGATATTTTTAAAATACACACACACACACACACACACACACACACACACACACACACACACACACACACACACACACATGTAAATTTTTCGATCTTATAAATAAACTTCTTTCCAGTTAGCGAAAAAAAATACAGTAAGAAATTTACGTACAAGGTTTAAACATATAGACCACGTCATGCAAAAAAGAAAACAAAACAAAACAAAAAAAATAAACAAGCAAAAACAAAACAAAAAACAAAACAAAACAAAACAAAAACAAACGAACAAAAAACACGTAAATTTTCAAGATTTATAAAATTCTTTGCAGTTAATGAAAAAAAATTAAGAAATTTACGTGCGGAGTTTGAACCTACAGACTACGTCACGCTAAAAAAACAAAAACAAACAAAAAACAAAATAAAACAAAAAACACGGTAATTATCGGGCGTATTTTAAGAAAACTTAACTAAGATCACTCACAGACTTATTACACTAAAGTTCTGTAAATTTTATAGAACATCTGTTCAACTGTTTCGGAGTCTATAAGGAACTCACTCACAATATGACCACAAAAGTACATTCAACAATAAAAAAACACCGTATAAAAACAACACTAGCGAATAAATACTGGGAACTCAAAGAAAGCGGACATTCGCCGGTAGTCGAATGGAAAATAATAAGACAAGCTACCACGTGTAGGCATTTAGACGACCCATGTAGATTATGCTTTCATGAAAGATTTGCTATCCTATACTTTAAAGAACCCCAAAATCTATTAAACTGTAGAAGAGAAATAGCAAATAACTGTGTTCACAAAATAAAATTTACTCTAGGATAGCGATACAAAATAGTTTTAAAACTAACAAAAACAATAGAAAATAAACAAATAAATAAATTAAATAAACATGAATATACATAAACGATCACACATATATGTATGTATATATATATATGTATATATATGTGCATATATGTATGTACACATGTATATTTTTATATATAAACTAACACAAAAAGAAAAAAGAAAATGTCTGCCTTAAACCACTAACCTAGTTTTAAAACAGATCCTTTGTTCGATAAAATGCATGCCCATTGGCTGATAGGAAGGGGCGCGGTGGATACTAGAAAGCTGATTGGCTAACTAAATCCTCAATAGAAGAGGACCATATAAAAACGATAAACAACCACAGAATTCGCGCATAAGCCTGAGGAATCCTAGAGTGGATGAAATGCCGAATATTCAGTGTAGCTTAATCGCCATATATATTTTATAAATCACTAACTAGCTTTACCTACGTATTGAGCACTTTTGAAGTAGATAAGTTTACGCATAAATCTATACTTTCGTATATTAATTTTATATGAGTAAATGAAGTAGTTATATATATATATATATATATATATATATATATATATATATAATAAATTCCACAGCCAAACAACGTCGCACCCTACAAGAGCCATGACAGTCAACGAACCGGAAGTCCAAGACTCGAGTTTCGCCCTCATTTGGGCTCATCAGTTAGACACATCCGAACTCAGGATTCAAAACCCGAATCTCTTGCATGCGCTCTACCAACTGAGCAAACGCCCCGCACACAAGAATTTCTATTAACGAACACAGATCAAGCAAACCGCGCCGAAATTCGACTGTGAAATGAACCTCCTCATCTCGACAAGGGACGCGGTCATTCAACCAACTAATAACCCCAAGCCGATGTCTCACAAGCAGGAGTTTTAACTCGAAAGGACGATGTCATCCAGCAATGCTAACCAACCATGATAGGGTTTTCAGAATGTGAGAGATTATATATAATAAATGCCACAGCCAAACAACGCTGCAGTCCACAAGAGCCATGACAGTCAACGAACCGGAAGTCCAAGACTCGAGTTTCGCCCTCATTTGGGCTCATCAGTTAGACACATCTGAACTCAGGATTCGGAACACGAATCTCTTGCATACTAAGCGAGCACTCTACCAACTGAACAAACACGCCACACACGCAAGAATGTCTGTTAACTTACACATATCAAGCAACCCGCAGCAAGGTCCGACAGTGGAAAGAACCTACCTCATATCGAACAAGGGACGAGGTATCAAACCAGCTTTAACCCAAGCCGACGTCTCACCAGTAGGAATTTTATATGCTCGACAGGACGATGTCACCCCAACAAGTTAATCTTACGAGTAATCAATAGAATGTTCAGAAAGTGTGAGAAAATATATATAATTATTTTCCACAGCCAGTGTAAGTTAATAGACATTCTTGCGCGTGTGGCGTGTTTGCTCAGTTGGTAGAGTGCTCGCTTAGTATGCAAGAGGTTCGGGTTTCTAATCCTGAGCACGGATGTGTCTAATTGATGAACCCAAATCAGGGCGAAACTCGAGTCTTGGACTTCCGGTTTGTTGGCTTTTTTGGCTCTTGTAAGCTGCGACATTCGTTCGGCCGTGGAAAATAATTATATATATTTTCTCACACTTTCTGAACAATATATATATATATATATATATGGATACGCACACATATTTGTCCTTCCCGACATGGGTAGGATTTAAAAACTGTCTTTTTTCGCACGATCTATGACTTTTTCTTTTCTTACATTTTTATTTCAATTATCCTGAAGATGTCCTCTGAAATAAGGACGAAACGTTGATTTTTTAATAATTTCATTCGGTTTTTCTATTTTTCTTTAAACATATATATATATATATATATATATATATATATATATATATATATATATATATATATGCATGCATGTTTTAGCATTCCGTCCTATGGATAAAACAACTCAAGCCATGCATTTTTTATGGTGTCAACAGTACAGTTGTTGAAAACACGATTACCAACCACTCCCAACAATGGCAGAGACTTCAACTGTTGGTGTTCCATGTAGAATATCTATGTTATTCTAAGATTTGAAAGGAAGTTCTCACAGATATTCTTATCTGAAATTACTAGGTTATAAAAGTCTTTTCATTTGATATGAATTTACATGACGTAGATTTGCTTAGTTATGCAGTGTATCTTTACTTAGTAATAGAACACAAATGTACTCAGTTATACAATCTTATTTAATCAATTATATAACGTAATGTACTAAGTTATATGACATAAGTTTACTTAATTATGTTACGTAAATTTACTTAGTTACGTAACGTTATTTATTAATTATATAACAAAAATTTGCTTAATTACGTAACGCCCTTTAATTAGTTATGTAACATAAATTTACATATTAGGATTGCGTAAATCATTTTAGTTATGTATAACATACATTTACTAAGTTATATAACATTGTTAGTATCTTTATGGCTTGTATTATCAAAATATGGGATATTATATGTGAGGGAATAATACCAGAACACTTCATTCAGTAAGAACTTAGCACGGGAAAACGTGCCTTTATTCAGGTCGCCATGACAGTTTTTAGTTACCACTGCCAGGGGAATTGCACCCAATGCCAAGGTAGCCGAGTTCCTATCAAGGGCACATAACTCTGGTAATATGTTAACAGGGTTATTATCATATCAAATATTTATTGAGCCGTTTTCTTGGAAAATCAAATTCTCTTAAGTAATCGTCTGTCCATTCGATCTACGAGGGGCGTGCAATAAGTAATGTCTCTGACTCACTTCCCATAGAAGTAGAGCAACGAAACTTGGCACAGTTATTAGTCTTTCTCTACATAGGAACCACCCAGAGTGATGCATTTCTCCCATCGTTTGATGCAGCTCTGGAGACCGTTTTTGTAGAACATACCAGATTGGTCCCCCAACCACGAAGTGACTTCAGAAATCAAGGCTGCATCATCTGGGAAACGCTTTCCTTACAAAAACAACTTCATGGCTGGGAAGAGGTGAAAGTAAAAGGGTGCAAGATCAGGAGAGTAGGGAGGATGGGGAGGATTTCATAACCACACACCCGTGCTTCTGATCTGGTGACATGCGAGTCGTGGACTGGAGCGTGGTCCTGTAGGAGGAGGGTAACTTTGCTGATCTTGCCCCGCCTCTTGATTTTGATAGCTTCTCTTAATTTCCACAAAAGTGAAGCATAATAGGCTCCTGTAATTGTGGTATCCTTTTCCAGGAAATCTGTCATCATTACTCCGTCCTGGTCCCAGAAGACTGTGAGCATGACCTTGCCAGCGGAGGGCTGCACCCTTGCCTTCTTTGGAGGTGGTGAGTCCAAGTGCTTCCACTGCATTGACTGAGCTTTGGTCTCTGGATCATAGTGATCTACCCAATCAGTCTTTTGAAAAACTTTGACTCATCTTCTTGGCACATCTCCAAATTCATCCTCGAGCACTCGGCGCGTTCTCGCTTCTGCAATGGTGTGAGCAACCTGGGAATCCATCTGGCAGACACCTTATGCATATGCAAATGGTCATGAATGATAGTTTCCACAGACCCTGTACTAATCTTGACATCTTGGGCTATTTGGAGAATAGTTATGCGCCGATCTTCCAAAACGGCAGCCTCAACTTGACGGACAGATGCCTCATCAATGGCAGAAGGGAGGCGACCAGGTCTGGGAGCTGTTTCCACAGACTTCGGGCCATATTTGAATTCACAATGCCAGCATTTTACAATGTCATATGGCATTATCACCATAAATTTCTTTCATTTCATCAAAAGTCTTCTGTGGTGTGCGTCCTTTCAAATACAAAAACTGGATCACTGCTCGACATTCAACAGGCTCCATTTCACACCTAACTCAGTTCAAACACCTGTAAAACAGAAACCACAATTAGTTTAGGTCTGCAGTTTGCCACATAACCCGTAGAGATATAAATCATTGCACATGCAAAATTTCAGCTAGATCAAACAATTGGAAGTGGGTCAGGGGGATTACTTATTGCACGCCCCTCGTACTGTCTGCAAGTTTTTTCCAACGGCGATCATCGTCGAACCAACAAGCCTCGGACGCCACACACTCCTTAATAAATAGTAACTCATCATTACAAAAACAAAAATAAAAATAAAAAACCCAAAAAACAAAAAACATCATCTTCAAATCAAGATTAAATATTCCACAATTTCCGAGTAATTTTTTAGTCATATGAGGATTCAAATGATTGTTCTGCCCATTCACATGTTTTGGCAGGAGAATGGTTTTAAATGAAACACCTTTAAAAGAGATTTTAGATAGAATTGAGTGAACACGCTACGCACAGGCACTCACTGTGTTTACATCCCCCTTAAAGTCCGACTACACTCCAATTTCTGGTCATTTTTTTGTGAGACATTTTGCAGCAAGAGCTCGTTTTATGACTACCGCAACGTAGAAAAGCATTCGTTATTACTCAGTGTGCCTATCACCAAGAGGAAATGCCACGAACAGTGAATTTTTATAAAGGATTTTCATCTGTGGAAAACATTATCACGGAAGTGATTCCTTGAAGATTAAAACTTGATAATCTTGAAAGCTAATGTCAAGAGATTATTATCAAGAACCGTTCCCAAAAGTATGTGACCTTGATTCTGACAATGATTCCATCTATTATCCTTGCGTGAAATTCGACCTTGATAAGTGGCTGCTGTCTCTCTCTCTCTCTCTCTCTCTCTCTCTCTCTCTCTCTCTCTCTGTATATATATATATATATATATATATATATATATATATATTATAATTTAGTGGAATACAAAATTTTGACATAATATTTTGTAACCATGCTAAAAAATGCACTAACAAATATTGCGTGCATATATTTCAAAATTTGTTAATACTATTATTTTCAACGCAAAATATCTGTCAATCTGTTATAGGTCAGGATAATAAATTGTCACAAACACATAAAACAAAAATAACCAACAAAAATGTCTTTTTTATATTTTTCCTTTTTTATGGCACGCTATAATAATTAAATTCAAAAGTTCAATGTATATATATTTTTTCAGAAGTTGATGTTTCATTCTGAGTAGACAGTTATGTTTCACATTTATCACTATGTCCTATTTGTCAGAAAATTGAAATTCCAATAGCTTTCATTAATTACATATTCTATCCGGTTGAATAAAAATGCTTACATTTCATAGAACCTTAGCCAAAACATAAGACCGTTACATGATACAATAATAGTGCAAATGTTCCATCTCAGGTCTAAATAGTTAAAGTTAATTAATTAATTTATTTATAAACAAGTAAAACAACAACAATAAAAAAGAGTCGATCATTTCTTGATCACACATGTTTTATATGCAACTTAAAAAGAAAAATCTTGTAGATAAGTCTGTAGATACTTATGATGGTTAACAGATGGCAACCCTCTTTTACTCTAAACTAGTTAACTACATCGATCAATCTCTTGTTTGTATTTTTCTTGGCTAAATTTCATACTGATATCATTAATGGTTTCTCAAAATGGAAAAGACGTAACTAGTCTTCATTGCTTCATTTTAAGTAATATACTATTCTACTAAGCTACAATATATCCCTCTAGCTAGTACAACTGAAAAGAACTTACCGCAGCAAGTTTCCCTCTAGCTAGTACCACTGAAAAGAACTTACTGCAGCAAGTTTCCCTCTAGCTAGTACCACTGAAAAGAACTTACTGCAGCAAGTTTCCCTCTAGCTAGTACCACTGAAAAGAACTTACTGCAGCTAGCTTCCCTCTAGCTAGTACCACTGAAAAAACTTACTGCAGCAAGTTTCCCTCTAGCTAGTACCACTGAAAAGAACTTACCGCAGCAAGTTTCCTTCTAGCTAGTACCACTGAAAAGAACTTACCGCAGCAAGTTTCCCTCTAGCTAGTACCACTGAAAAGAACTTACCGCAGCAAGTTTCCTTCTAGCTAGTACCACTGAAAAGAACTTACCGCAGCAAGTTTCCCTCTAGCTAGTACCACTGAAAAGAACTTACCGCAGCAAGTTTCCCTCTAGCTAGTACCACTGAAAAGAACTTACCGCAGCAAGTTTCCCTCTAGCTAGTACCACTGAAAAGAACTTACCGCAGCAAGTTTCCTTCTAGCTAGTACCACTGAAAAGAACTTACCGCAGCAAGTTTCCCTCTAGCTAGTACCACTGAAAAGAACTTACCGCAGCAAGTTTCCTTCTAGCTAGTACCACTGAAAAGAACTTACTGCAGCAAGTTTCCCTCTAGCTAGTGCCACTGAAAAGAACTTACCGCAGCAAGTTTCCCTCTAGCTAGTACCACTGAAAAGAACTTACCGCAGCAAGTTTCCCTCTAGCTAGTACCATTGAAAAGAACTTACCGCAGCAAGTTTCCCTCTAGCTACCACTGAAAAGAACTTACCGCAGCAAGTTTCCCTCTAGCTAGTGCCACTGAAAAAAAACGTACCGCAGCAAGTTTCCCTCTAGCTAGTTCCACTGAAAAGAACTTACCGCAGCAAGTTTCCCTCTAGCTAATACCACTGAAAAGAACTTACCGCAGCAAGTTTCCCTCTAGCTAGTACCACTGAAAAGAACTTACCGCAGCAAGTTTCCCTCTAGCTAGTACCACTGAAAAGAACTTACCGCAGCAAGTTTCCCTCTAGCTAGTACCACTGAAAAGAACTTACCGCAGCAAGTTTCCCTCTAGCTAGTACCACTGAAAAGAACTTACCGCAGCAAGTTTCCCTCTAGCTAGTGCCACTGAAAAAAACTTACCGCAGCAAGTTTCCCTATAGCTAGTTCAACTGAAAAGAACTTACCGCAGCAAGTTTCCCTCTAGCTAGTACCACTGAAAAGAACTTACCGCAGCAAGTTTCCCTCTAGCTAGTACCACTGAAAAGAACTTACCGCAGCAAGTTTCCCTCTAGCTAGTACCACTGAAAAGAACTTACCACAGCAAGTTTCCCTCTAGCTAGTGCCACTGAAAAAAACTTACCGCAGCAAGTTTCCCTCTAGCTAGTACCACTGAAAAGAACTTACCGCAGCAAGTTTCCTTCTGGCTAGTACCACTGAAAAGAACTTACCACAGCAAGTTTCCCTCTAGCTAGTACTACTGAAAAAAACTTACCGCAGCAAGTTTCCCTCTATCTAGTGCTACTGAAAAAAACTTACCGCAGCAAGTTTCCCTCTAGCTAGTACCACTGAAAAGAACTTACCGCAGCAAGTTTCCCTCTAGCTAGTACCACTGAAAAGAACTTACCGCAGCAAGTTTCCCTCTAGCTAGTACTACTGAAAAGAACTTACCGCAGCAAGTTTCCCTCTAGCTAGTGCCACTGAAAAAAACTTACCGCCGCATGTTTCCCTCTAGCTAGTACCACTGAAAAGAACTTACCGCAGACAGTTTCCCTCTAGCTAGTACCACTGAAAAGAACTTACTGCAGCAATTTTCTCTCTAGCTAGTACCACTGAAAAAAACTTACCGCAGCAAGTTTCCCTCGAGCTAGTACCACTGAAAAGAACTTACCGCAGCAAGTTTCCCTCTAACTAGTACCACTGAAAAGAACTTACCGCAGCAAGTTTCCCTCTAGTTAGTTACACTGAAAAGAACTTACCGCAGCAAGTTTCCCTCTAGCTACCACTGAAAAGAACTTACCACAGCAAGTTTCCCTCTAGCTAGTTCCACTGAAAAGAACTTACTGCAGCAAGTTTCCCTCTAGCTAGTACCACTGAAAAGAACTTACCACAGCAAGTTTCTCTCTAGCTAGATCCACTGAAAAGAACTTACCGCAGCAAGTTTCCCTCTAGCTAGTACCACTGAAAAGAACTTACCGCAGCAAGTTTCCCTCTAGCTAGTAACTGAAAAGACCTTACTGCAGCAAGTTTCCCTCTAGCTAGTACCACTGAAAAGAACTTACCGCAGCAAGTTTCCCTCTAGCTAGTACCACTGAAAAGAACTTACCGCAGCAAGTTTCCTTCTAGCTAGTACCAATGAAAAGAACTTACCGCAGCAATTTTCTCTCTAGCTAGTACCACTGAAAAGAACTTACCGCAGCAAGTTTCCCTCTAGCTAGTACCACTGAAAAAAACTTACCGCAGCAAGTTTCCCTCGAGCTAGTACCACTGAAAAGAACTTACCGCAGCAAGTTTCCCTCTAGCTAGTACCACTGAAAAGAACTTACCGCAGCAAGTTTCCCTCTAGTTAGTTACACTGAAAAGAACTTACCGCAGCAAGTTTCCCTCTAGCTAGTACCACTGAAAAGAACTTACCACAACAAGTTTCCCTCTAGCTAGTTCCACTGAAAAGAACTTACCGCAGCAAGTTTCCCTCTAGCTAGTACCACTGAAAAGAACTTACCGCAGCAAGTTTCCCTCTAGCTAGTACCACTGAAAAGAACTTACCGCAGCAAGTTTCCCTCTAGCTAGTACTACTGAAAAGAACTTACCGCAGCAAGTTTCCCTCTAGCTAGTGCCACTGAAAAAAACTTACCGCAGCATGTTTCCCTCTAGCTAGTACCACTGAAAAGAACTTACCGCAGACAGTTTCCCTCTAGCTAGTACCACTGAAAAGAACTTACTGCAGCAATTTTCTCTCTAGCTAGTACCACTGAAAAAAACTTACCGCAGCAAGTTTCCCTCGAGCTAGTACCACTGAAAAGAACTTACCGCAGCAAGTTTCCCTCTAGCTAGTACCACTGAAAAGAACTTACCGCAGCAAGTTTCCCTCTAGTTAGTCACACTGAAAAGAACTTACCGCAGCAAGTTTCCCTCTAGCTACCACTGAAAAGAACTTACCACAGCAAGTTTCCCTCTAGCCAGTTCCACTGAAAAGAACTTACTGCAGCAAGTTTCCCTCTAGCTAGTACCACTGAAAAGAACTTACCACAGCAAGTTTCTCTCTAGCTAGATCCACTGAAAAGAACTTACCGCAGCAAGTTTCCCTCTAGCTAGTACCACTGAAAAGAACTTACCGCAGCAAGTTTCCCTCTAGCTAGTAACTGAAAAGAACTTACCGCAGCAAGTTTCCCTCGAGCTAGTACCACTGAAAAGAACTTACCGCAGCAAGTTTCCCTCTGGCTAGTACCACTGAAAAGAACTTACCGCAGCAAGTTTCCCTCTAGTTAGTTACACTGAAAAGAACTTACCGCAGCAAGTTTCCCTCTAGCTAGTACCACTGAAAAGAACTTACCACAGCAAGTTTCGCTCTAGCTAGTTCCACTGAAAAGAACTTACCGCAGCAAGTTTCCCTCTAGCTAGTACCACTGAAAAGAACTTACCGCAGCAATTTTCCCTCTAGCTAGTACCACTGAAAAAAACTTACCGCAGCAAGTTTCCCTCTAGCTAGTACAACTGAAAAGAACTTACCGCAGCAAGTTTCCCTCTAGTTAGTTACACTGAAAAGAACTTACCGCAGCAAGTTTCCCTCTAGCTACCACTGAAAAGAACTTACCACAGCAAGTTTCCCTCTAGCTAGTTCCACTGAAAAGAACTTACCGCAGCAAGTTTCCCTCTAGCTAGTACCACTGAAAAGAACTTACCGCAGCAATTTTCCCTCTAGCTAGTACCACTGAAAAGAACTTACCGCAGCAAGTTTCCCTCTAGCTAGTACCAATGAAAAGAACTTACCGCAGCAAGTTTTCCTCTAGCTAGTTCCACTGAAAAGAACTTACCGCAGCAAGTTTCCCTCGAGCTAGTACCACTAAAAAGAACTTACCGCAGCAAGTTTCCCTCTAGCTAGTACCACTGAAAAGAACTTACCGCAGAAAGTTTCTCTCTAGCTAGTACCAATAAAAAGAACTTACCACAGCAAGTTTCCTTCTAGCTAGTACCAATGAAAAGAACTTACCGCAGCAAGTTTCCCTCCAGCTAGTTCCACTGAAAAGAACTTACCGCAGCAAGTTTCCCTCTAGCTAGTACCACTGAAAAGAACTTACCGCAGCAAGTTTCCCTCGAGCTAGTACCAATGAAAAGAACTTACCGCAGACAGTTTCCCTCTAGCTAGTACCACTGAAAAGAACTTACCGCAGCAAGTTTCCCTCTAGCTAGTACCACTGAAAAGAACTTACTGCAGCAAGTTTCCCTCTAGCTAGTACCAATGAAAAGAACTTACCGCAGCAAGTTTCCCTCTAGCTAGTACCACTGAAAAGAACTTACCGCAGCAAGTTTCCCTCTAGCTAGTACCACTGAAAAGAACTTACCGCAGCAAGTTTCCCTCTAGCTAGTACCACTGAAAAGAACTTACCGCAGCAAGTTTCCCTCTAGCTAGTACCACTGAAAAGAACTTACCGCAGCAAGTTTCCCTCTAGCTAGTACCAATGAAAAGAACTTACCGCAGCAAGTTTCCCTCTAGCTAGTACCACTGAAAAGAACTTACTGCAGCAAGTTTCCCTCTAGCTAGTGCCACTGAAAACAACTTACCGCAGCAAGTTTCCCTCTAGCTAGTACCACTGAAAAGAACTTACCGCAGCAAGTTTCCCTCTAGCTAGTACCACTGAAAAGAACTTACCGCAGCAAGTTTCCCTCTAGCTAGTACCACTTAAAAGAACTTACCGCAGCAAGTTTCCCTCTAGCTAGTACCAATGAAAAGAACTTACCGCAGCAAGTTTCCCTCTAGCTAGTACCACTGAAAAGAACTTACCGCAGCAAGTTTCCCTCTAGCTAGTACCACTGAAAAGAACTTACCGCAGCAAGTTTCCCTCTAGCTAGTACCACTGAAAAGAACTTACCGCAGCAAGTTTCCCTCTAGCTAGTACCAATGAAAAAAACTTACCGCAGCAAGTTTCCCTCTAGGTAGTACCACTTAAAAGAACTTACCGCAGCAAGTTTCCCTCTAGCTAGTACCACTGAAAAGAACTTACCGCAGCAAGTTTCCTTCTAGCTAGTACCAATGAAAAGAAATTACCGCAGCAAGTTTCCCTCTAGCTAGTGCCACTGAAAAGAACTTACCGCAGCAAGTTTCCCTCTAGCTAGTACCACTGAAAAGAACTTACCGCAGCAAGTTTCCCTCTAGCTAGTACCAATGAAAAGAACTTACCGCAGCAAGTTTCCCTCTAGCTAGTACCACTGAAAAGAACTTACCGCAGCAAGTTTCCCTCTAGCTAGTACCACTGAAAAGAACTTACTGCAGCAAGTTTCCCTCTAGCTAGTACCAATGAAAAGAACTTACCGCAGCAAGTTTCCCTCTAGCTAGTACCAATGAAAAGAACTTACCGCAGCAAGTTTCCCTCTAGCTAGTTCCACTGAAAAGAACTTACCGCAGCAAGTTTCCCTCTAGCTAGTACCACTGAAAAGAACTTACCGCAGCAAGTTTCCCTCTAGCTAGTACCACTGAAAAGAACTTACCGCAGCAAGTTTCCCTCTAGCTAGTACCACTGAAAAGAACTTACCGCAGCAAGTTTCCCTCTAGCTAGTACCAATGAAAAGAACTTACCGCAGCAAGTTTCCCTCTAGCTAGTACCAATGAAAAGAACTTACTGCAGCAAGTTTCCCTCTAGCTAGTACCACTGAAAAAAACTTACCGCAGCAAGTTTCCCTCTAGCTAGTACCACTGAAAAGAACTTACCGCAGCAATTTTCCCTCTAGCTAGTACCACTGAAAAGATCTTACCGCAGCAAGTTGCCCTCTAGCTAGTACCACTGAAAAGAACTTACCGCAGCAAGTTTCCCTCTAGCTAGTACCAATGAAAAGAACTTACCGCAGCAAGTTTCCCTCTAGCTAGTACCACTGAAAAGAACTTACCGCAGCAAGTTTCCCTCTAGCTAGTACCAATGAAAAGAACTTACCGCAGCAAGTTTCCCTCTAGGTAGTACCACTTAAAAGAACTTACCGCAGCAAGTTTCCCTCTAGCTAGTACCACTGAAAAGAACTTACCGCAGCAAGTTTCCTTCTAGCTAGTACCAATGAAAAAAACTTACCGCAGCAATTTTCTCTCTAGCTAGTACCACTGAAAAGAACGTACCGCAGCAAGTCTCCCTCTAGCTAGTACCACTGAAAAGAACTTACCGCAGCAAGTTTCCCTCTAGCTAGTACCACTGAAAAGAACTTACCGCAGCAAGTTTCTCTCTAGCTAGTACCAATGAAAAGAACTTACCGCAGCAAGTTTCCCTCTAGCTAGTACCACTGAAAAGAACTTACCGCAGCATGTTTCCCTCTAGCTAGTACCACTGAAAAGAACTTACCGCAGCAAGTTTCCCTCTAGCTAGTACCACTGAAAAGAACTTACCGCAGCAAGTTTCCCTCTAGCTAGTACCAATGAAAAAAACTTACCGCAGCAAGTTTCCCTCTAGCTAGTACCACTGAAAAGAACTTACCGCAGCAATTTTCCCTCTAGCTAGTACCACTGAAAAGAACGTACCGCAGCAAGTTTCCCTCTAGCTAGTACCACTGAAAAGAACTTACCGCAGCAAGTTTCCTTCTAGCTAGTACCAATGAAAAAGAACTTACCGCAGCAATTTTTTTCTCTAGCTAGTACCACTGAAAAGAACTTACCGCAGCAAGTTTCCCTCTTGCTAGTACCACTGAAAAGAACTTACCGCAGCAAGTTTCCTTCTAGCTAGTACCAATGAAAAGAACTTACTGCAGCAAGTTTCCCTCTAGCTAGTACCACTGAAAAGATCTTACCGCAGCAAGTTTCCCTCTAGCTAGTACCACTGAAAAGAACTTACCGCAGCAAGTTTCCTTCTAGCTAGTACCAATGAAAAGAACTTACTGCAGCAAGTTTCCCTCTAGCTAGTACCACTGAAATGAACTTACCGCAGCAAGTTTCCCTCTAGCTAGTACCACTGAAAAGAACTTACCGCAGCAAGTTTCCCTCTAGTTACCACTGAAAAGAACTTACCGCAGCAAGTTGCCCTCTAGCTAGTACCACTGAAAAGAACTTACTGCAGCAAGTTTCCCTCTAGCTAGTACCACTAAAAAGAACTTACCGCAGCAAGTTTCCCTCGAGCTAGTGCCACTGAAAAGAACTTACCGCAGCAAGTTTCCCTCTAGCTACCACTGAAAAGAACTTACCGCAGCAAGTTTCCCTCTAGCTAGTGCCACTGAAAAGAACTTACCGCAGCAAGTTTCCCTCTAGCTAGTACCACTGAAAAGAACTTACCGCAGCAAGTTTCCCTCTCGCTAGTACCACTGAAAAGAACTTACCGCAGCAAGTTTCCCTCTAGCTACCACTGAAAAGAGCTTACCGCAGTAAGTTTCCCTCTAGCTAGTACCACTGAAAAGAACTTACCGCAGCAAGTCTCCCTCTAGCTAGTACCACTGAAAAGAACTTACCTCTCTTCTTATGTTTACCTCTTATGCGAAATATCCATAGTCAGAGTTTCTTTATTCAATACCACGAGTGGCTTCTCTGCTAAATACAACATAACTTTGTCCAATATAAATGACAAAAGATACTTGTTGAACAATCATTTTTAGTAATCAAATCATTTCACTCATTATATTCAATCCTCTTATAGTATTGATGAATATCCAATTGACAATCATTAAACCTTATAATTGAGTGACCTTTGGATCATAATAAGTAATGACTTATTAATATATAAAAAGAATACAACTATCCGTTTCAACATATTTGATATAATGAGAAGGGTATAATTCAAGAAAATTGAAAGGTTCTACTTATACACACTGGCGATAGGAACTGACCAATCAAATGGAGCTACATTCTGCTACCAACCAACCAGAAGCTGGAATCACTCAATGAAGGATACTGGATATTTTAGAATTCCAACACATACATTTTCGTGCTTACACAAAAAGGAACCTTGCTCTTCGTCTGCAAATTTTTATAATTTAAGTTTATACAGATTAGCAACCCACCATAAACTCTATTTTTCATATCACGACTTATACAGATTAACTAACCAGCAGAAACACTTCTAAAATTAAACATGACTTTAAATTCCAAACTATCTTTCGGCGTTGCCTGGTAATATTTTTTTTTTTTTTTAAATTTTAACAAAGTTCTTTTTTAAATTACGAAATAAAGTGTTTGTCGATGTAATATTAAAATATTGAATGCATTCACATTTTAGTTATGAAAACCTACATGCTCCGTTAATCTTCAGGATTAGACTCCTCGACCGCATCTGCGATGAGGAAATTCGAAGGCGTTACAGCATCTCACTAATTGACGGCAGGAGGAGGGAATGGCCTTTCAGATTAGACATGCGCCGAGGACCAACCAAGACACTGTCGCGAAACTTGGGAGTTGCTGAGAGCGATTGAAAGGAAAGATAATGAGATGGGCAGGCACTTTACACAAAGATCCTAACCAAACCTGTGATTATATTAAATTGAAATAAAAGTCTATCACTGGGGATCCTTTCCGTTGTTCGGGATTAACGAAAATGTAGAAGAAGAAGAAGACCACCACCACCACCACCACCACCACCACCAACAACAACAACAACAATAACAACATAATTTAATGAAATATGCTAAATCAAATATAAGGTAATGACTGAAATAAAAAGTTTGTATAGAAACTTAGTCGTAAACAGAAAACCATAAAACATTTAAATTTAGCACAGTGTCTGCTTTTAAAATTTTTTTTTTACTCTAATTCAACCCAAAAAAGCATAGTGTCACTCGGACGATGATTATGGGAACGTTTTATAAGGGCACACCAAAGTAGGTAGTTGTGTTGCAAGATGTTTTTTCACATTATATTTAAATTTTTTGCAAGTTGGTACAATCGGGGAAAAAGGGAATAGGAAGGAAATTTCAAAGGCAAGTTGTCTAAGGAAAAGCTATTAGAGCTGAAAATTTTCTGGAACCTGTGGATATCTACAGTGAATAAATGAGACTTAGTTGATTAGTGGGTTGTTTGGGAGTAAGTATTTACTTGCTGCCCACCATAGCAAGATGTGACACAAGGTTAGAAGGTGGGAATGTCAAGCAAGCTCCTCTAAAGGAGAGGCACCCTGGCCTATCATACATTGCCTGGCACCCCCGTCGGCATTCCCTGGTAGGAACGCCTCAGATAACAAGCAATAAACTTGCCCACCCAAATCCGGGTGGAAAGGCCTGGGAGAGTAAACCTCCTAGGTAATGTCCTTATGGTTATCGTATTTGACTTATTGTTTTTAGGCTTTGGTTTCGATCTCAGGTCGAGTATTTTTTGTGACTTGCAAGAAGTGAACTGTTTAGAAAACACACAATCCTCGCACGCACATGTCCCAGTTTCTTTCCGATTTTTTAAAAAAAGAATTTAACGTTACATTTAATACAAGGCAATGCAGTGTACATCTTCTAGTACACATATAAGATTCAAATAATTTTCAATTAACATTCCAAATAAATAAATAAATACACACAATAATACCCGAGTAGTTTGAATAAGTTCACTTTCATTAGACACCTCCAAAATTCACCACAGAATTAACCCCCTTATATGTAAATGTAAAACGTTGTAACTTCATTAATATTATCAATATAACTTTTGTACCATTTAAAAGCAGAATGGAAAAATAAGCTAGTAATGATTGTAAAAATTTTTTTCATCGTACGAAAATAATGAAATTGCGAGACAAAAATCATGTTTACATAATTGACGCTTTAAAACAACGTTTCCATGTAGTAAGCAATTCGAACGTGAAAACATACCCATGTTTAATAAATCTAGCAAAGATCAACTAATAATAAGATTTTCGTGAAATTTTAGATACATAAGTATCTAAAATTTTAGAATGAAATTACATATAAAATGCAGTTTCCGTAAAATATACGATGGGAAATATTTTTTAGTGCGTATCCCCCCCCATATTTATTTTTTCGAAATTTGAACAAAATATATTTAAACATATCGAAATTTCTATTTATTATGAAACATAAGAGTTCGAATAAGTGAATTTTTTTAAAAACTTAAATACACGTGTTGATCAAAAACTAACCTTGAAGTTACAATTAAAAAAATGCTATAAATTTAATATAATTACGGTTTTTATTTAAATAGCGTTTTTTCTAATTAATATATACTATAATCAGTTGAATTGCCAAGAAAAAGAAACTTCCTAAAAATTAATTAATTTTAAAAGATTAAGACGATTAAAATTTCATTATTTTAAAATGTTCCGTTACATAGATTTTTAATTAATTGTATTTAAATTTCTTTTTAAATATTAAGTTTTCATATGAACATGACTCTTGCCAGCTATTTTATCACCAAATTAAAACCGATTTAAAATATTATTGCACAAATATTAGACATTTTATATACCCTCCCTCATATTTTGTTTGTCTCTTTTTACCAAACAAAAGTATGGAAGCCGATGGTTACCAAAATAAACACTCGTAAAACCGTATTTGATATTTAATATACAAATGTTTATAATATTATTAAGCATTAAACTGTGTAAATCTTAAAACCTAACAAAATTATAACAAAGATTAATTATTAATTTCAGTTTGAAGAAGATAAACAAAGGTTTAAAAAAATCATTAAGTCGCTTCTGCTTTTCCATAGTTCGTATAGTTAATACGAGTCTGACATCACGGAATTATGCTTTCTTTTTTTCACATTGTTTTGGCAGTCCCTAATTTTCATCTATACAAAATAGCACAGTATTTTGTAGAACTGAAAATAAACACAATCGAGAAACAGCTGTAAATGACGTGGAAACATTTGTATGTGCTCTTATCTGGAATAAAATTTGAAAATTAATTAAATCTTTATATTTATATAGATCTAATTTATTCACACACACACACACACACACACACACACACACACACACACACACACACACACACATATATATACTTGGCTCTCGATTGATTGAATATCGAGTTGTCATGGATATTTCAGTGATAATTTACTCTAAAAAGCTTTCTAAATTGATTTTAATTTGAATGTATATATGTGTGTAGGAGTATTTTATTATATATATATATATATATATATATATATATATATATATATATATATATATATATATATCGAGAGTGAGAGAGAGGGAGAAGGAAAGAGAGAGAGTGGGGGAGAGAGAATGGAAGAACGAGAGAGAGAGAGAGAGAGAGAGAGAGAGAGAGAGAGAGAGAGAGAGAGAGTATATTAGTGACTTTAATAAGTAGAGAAACCAAAAGAAAGGAAGGTCGGTGAAACGAGAGGAAGAAGCCTTGCCAGCTGCTTAAGCAAATTCAAAAGGAATGTCTGATGCAATAACTGGATATCTTGCGTGTGGCATTAATTACGATGACCTAGTGTCGGGGCGGAGGGGCTAGGACGTCTTAAAATAACACCCGCTTTTTACCCATACACTGGGTGTCGCCAACGCCGGGTCGTTTGAAAACGTACCTTCCCCACACGCTACACCACATGGTATTTCGTACTCGAAGCTATCCACCCCGGTTTGATGGGTTCTCTCTCTCTTCCTCTCCATCCCCCACACAGTCGCTCATTATATATATATATATATATATATATATATATATATATATATATATATATATATATGTATGTGCGTGTGTGTGTGCACACAGACACATACACACACACACAGATATGTGTATGTGTATGTGTGTGTGTGTGTGTGTGTGTAAAGAACGTAAACGACCCACAGAAACGACCCACACAAATACATTTTCGTAACGCTCATACACATTCTTGAATAACTCCCCCATCTCTCTCTCTCTCTCTCTCTCTCTCTCTCTCTCTATATATATATATATATATATATATATATATATATATATATATTTTTTATTTTTTTTTATTTTTATTTAACTACATATATAATTTATATATATTATTTAACTACTATCTGTAGTTGATGCTTTGCACGTGTAATATTCCTAAACAAGCCAACATTTTATCAGCGGGGCTGGATGTAAATAAAGAATACAACAATGTAAAAAATGAAACTCGCCCAGAATTCAAACCTTTGCCCCAGAAAAGGAACCGCCACACATTTCGGATTCATCTGGACGTTTGGCTCGTTAGTGAAGTAGTCCAGGACAACGACTTTTAACTGTTCGCTCTTTTGAGGCACATGATCGAGTTTTTTACAGATCCCATTTTTAACTTTGTGATATTCTTTGCTCATTTCAGTACAGTTATAATCTCGTTTTAGTACTGTTATTGGCTCAAACGATAGCATCGACAAATGAGGGTAGCTTAATTCACGTATTGTATTCTAACGGAAATTTTTTTTTTTTACACAATGGTCACCATTATCAAGGCCTGGAAGCCACTCAGGGATAAGGGTTATTGCAAGTACAGTACGTTAGTGTGGAGATTTGATGAAGCGTTTACTTAAGGGGGCGGTTCATTAGGAATTTGTTAACGTTGGACTTGAATACATCCAAGTTGTAGTAAGGTGGGAAGCAAGCAGACGGAACAGAGTTCCACAGGCGTGCACTTCTAAGAAAGAAGCTTTGTTCATGGAATCCACGTTTTGATTTAGGCACAGATGAAGAGTGGGGGAAATTTTTCACAGTGGATTCGGCTAGATAGGTGTTTTTCGTGAAAGATTGGCGAGGGGGGACCAGAGATTGGAGTTCAGACGAGCACCTGCCATGGAAATAACGATAAAACAAGGATAGGCTCGCAACGTCTCTTCTGTGGGAGAGAGGTTGCAAGGTATAGAAAAGGGCATCCCCCACTAAGCCACGAAGTCTATTTTGTACTCTGTCAAGGCAGGATAGGCTGTTTTTAGCAGCTCCTGCCCAGATATGACAGCAGTATTCCATCCTTAGACGTACTTGGCTTTTATATAGATAGAGAATTGCATCAGTAGTGAGATATCTTCTGGAACGGTAGAAGGATCCCACCATCTTTCCAGCGACCTTGGCAACAGACTTGATGTACGTGTTCCATTTCAGATCAGGAGTAAAGGTCAAACCCAGAAATATAAATCTCTAATATATATATATATATATATATATATATATATATATATATATATATATATATATATATATATATATATATATAGTGAATAAATGACAAAAAACTATATTCCAAAATTCATCATGTTGACCATCTTATAATTTATTCTTTTAATCCATATATTGATATTTACAATTCTTGAAAGTATCTGTCTCGTAGCGCAAAATCAATCAATTAATTTTCATATCAATCAGTGAATTTATTATGCCATTAACTCATAAGAAGAAATAGCAACAATTAATCCGTCAAAAGAAAATAAGGTGTGATTTGACATGATTAAAATCCAAAAATTGGAAGAGAAGTTGCAAATACCTTTAATATGTTTCCATTACGCCATTTTTAATTTGAAAACATTCAAAATGGCGTAATGGAAATATATTAAAGGGATTTAAAGGTCAACATCATGAATTTTGGAATATATATTTTGTTTTTTTTGCCATTTATTCACCATATTGCTCTGTAATTACATTGAGCTTCATAAATAAGGATATATATATATATATATATATATATATATATATATATATATATATATCCATCGAGTCCGTCTGGGATCATTTGCGTTTAAATTGATAACATGACTGAAATATAATAACGTGTAAAGAAACATTTAGAGATGCTACGAGTTGTGTACATAAAAATGGTCTTGAATGAAACTGCTTGAAATCTGTAAAGATTTGTTGTCACCAAGCCTTCAGTGATAAACGCTTAAAGCAAATTCAGTTATTTGCTTTTATCGTTTCTCATTACCAGTGGGCTAGGTACGGGCAAAAATCGACGAATAAAAATAGGGGGGGGGGCTAGTTTTGAAAGTCGATTTATCATAATTTTTTTATAGGTGTCCGACTATTTTTGGATTGTATTTAAAAGATTAAAGACTAAAGTTAAGTTCCAAAAAGAAAAAAATATATTTGTACACGTAAAAAAAAGAAAGTTATAAAAAATGTTTTCACGGCGAGCTAACCAATTCAGCTAAATTTTGAAATTAAATAAATTGATCGTAAAAATCCTTTAAAAGATAAATTTTAGTTTTCTGGGTCTATTTCAAAGATAATTAGTAAATCAAAAACCCAAGAGAAATTAAATTAAAAAAAAACACCTTGTTGTACAAAAATAGCTTAATTAGCTCAAAAAACAAACAAAAACAATTGCTTAATTAGCTAAAAAAAAAAAATTAAAAACAAATAATAATAAAAAAAAACAACAAGAACCCCCCCCCCAAAAAAAAAACGAGGGAGTCTGCCTTTCGCAAATTCGCAACAAACGGGAGTTTAACTATTTTTAAATTTAATTATTTTTCTGTGTTCCTGTTTTTAAATTAGTTTTTTTAATCATTGTTCAAACTTATATAAAAACTATGTTAAGCCAAAAGTTCACATTCACACAAGCAAGGAAAATATTAAAATCTTTCATATAAAAATCTGTAATTTAAAAAATTAAGTAGAAATATATTTTGCAATTATAATTTTTTGTGGGAAAATGCTAAATAAACAATGCTTAATTCAATGATAATATGGCTAGTTCGAGAATTTTTTTTTTTCGAGTTATATCGAATTCAGACGAATACGAACTTTGGGGGCTTTTGTCGTAATTTTCATGTAAAAATTAAATAATTTTTTCTATTTGTTACAATTTACGATGCATTTTCATAAAAAAACAACAAAAATTAATTCATTCTTTTTTTTTTAGTACAGAAAACCATAACTTTAGTAAAGATATTTTTTGTTTAAACAAAATAACACATTTCCACTAAGATTTAAATAAAAAATAATGTATTCATTATATTTCCTGATCGTTATTTGATAAATTAAAAAAAATTTCATTAAAATTGGTTAATTTCTATATTTTTGGTGAATTTTTAAGTAAAGGGAGGGGTCAAAATGTTTATAGATTTTGAGCATCGGCATTCATTTTGCACGTACCTACAGTGGGCTATCACTGATAATGACTCGTACGGGAATGCTTAGTGAATAGTTATTTATGTAATAATACGCTAAGGCATTTCAGGCCGAACGTACGTTCTCACTTTTCACGCACGTTTTAAAAAATGAGATGGTTCGATCAACTAAGATAGTGATTTATCTGATTTTGCTAAGGTAATGTATTCCGGCATTATGCATTTGAAGATGAATTATTCCTAAATCAAATCATGTCGCCGGTCGACTGAGACAGAACAGTTTTGAAATAAATACGTGTCATTCGTTTTATTGGTTTGAGAATATTTAACTGGTAATTATTTTTTGTGATAGCAAAGCGGATAATATTTCCATGGGAATAACGGCAAAGCAAGGCTCGCAAAGTCCCGTCTGTCAGAAATGAGTTAAAGGAAATGAAAAAGATTATTCCCGCCACTGGAGTGCAAAGTCAATTTTATACAGAAAAAAGGGCAAGGAATCAATAGAGTTTTTTTGTTTTTATTATTTTTTTTTTTACTTGGATATATTCTTTACTAGCTGGTCGCTTAGCGTTGCCCGATCGTACAATATGCTTAAACATTATATTTTAATCCATGCAGATTGCGTATGTATTAACGAATCAATCCTCTAGTGATTATTATATATATTTCGAGGAATAACTTGCCCGTTGGACTAACTCGCAAAATAAATATATAAATAAAAAAATTAACGATAATGCCGTTCACCAAATCTGTGTTTGCTTACAATATCACGTCAGCTGATATTTGGACTTTACGATGAATGCGCTGGAAAAATCACTTCTGATTAATATTTAGTTTTAAAATATGCAAACGAAGAAATGATTTTCGGCGATTTTAAATGGCACTTCTTTGATCTTAAATTGAACTCATTATTAAGAAAAAAATTAAAATATGATGAGGTACATCCAGGCTTGCACACTGAATTCGAGAAGTGCCGATTCATGAGAAGTGTGGTCGAAGATTGCGCAACCCTTTCAATAATTACGGAAGGCATCCGTTGTCCCTCAAGACTGAACTGAGGTTATGATATTAAAATAATGTTAAAATTCCATTAAGGTACCTCTAAAAATAAAGAATCTATTCAAGTGAAAAACACCTTCGTCATCCAGCAGTGATTTCTTGGCCACCCTGTTCTTTGTTAAGATGAAAAAGAATGCCCTGAGCGACCATTGCACGAATGCGCATCATCTTATGACGTATCTATGTCTTGTAGAAGTAGACTAGCCTGGGTGTCCGGTGTTTCCCGGGTGTTTGTAGATGTGAGGAAAAAAATAAAAAAATAAAAAAGTTGTAGTGGGCAGGAAGGCTCGAACCCGTGGCGTGAAGGTGGAAAAGAGAGTGGAGGTGTGTGTAAGGATGTTGGCTGAGCAAAAAAAAAAAAAAAAAAAAAAAAAAACGAAAAGAAAAAAAAAGTGGTAGTAGACAAGCAGGCTCGAACCCGTACAGCGAAGGAGTGAAAAAAGTGCCTCCCCCCAAAAAAAACAAAACAAAAAGGTGACGCGTTAGCTGTTGCGCCCATTGCCAAACGGGAAGTGACGTAGGTTTAAATTAAGGCTAGACAATCGAAAAGAGGCGATGACTTGCGAAAATATCGACGAAAAAAGCGACCCCCCTCCCTGTAGAAAAGTGCCTAGTCGAGGGTGAAGGAATTAATATTTTTGGCCAATTATTTTATATTTGTCATCTGAAGGGTCCAGCTTCAAAATGATACCGATCTCGTGAAAACCCGTCGCCCCTGTCGAAAGTTTTATACATACGCACATACATACATAATACATACATACATACATACATTTAAACAGACAGGTGAGATTTATATTATAGATGATCACACCAAGAGTCTGTTACTTTCCGGAGCTGTAATTAAAAAGTGGCAGCCCCTCGCCTTGTTTACAGAGACTACCCACCTAGATTTGAAGTCCCATGAGTTCCTAGCACTGTGAGAACCAACTCGGTTTGATCTAACCTTATTTCTTTCTGTCTCCCTCTCTATCACTTTCTTTCCTCATCACAAAGAACAAGACATAGTGCCGCTTAACACAAATAAATATACAATTGTTGCAACACAAAAATATTGACAGAGAAACAGATAATCGCTAGATGCGTCTACTCTTTCTGCATGTTTAGCCATAAAAATGCCATTTCAGACTTAACCGTGACAGACCGACGGCCAGACACTCTTACAGAGATGATTTGACGCGTCTAACATATTATTTGGCCCGTAAGCGTGACAGATCAACGAACATTTTAGTTCAAAATTAATCGTAACAGACAGACAAAATAGCTACTTCAAACACAAACGTGACAGACCAATTATATTTTTAAATATTCATGTTATGATTAGAAGGCAGGTAACAATTATATTTGTAAAACAATTAGCGTAACGGATAGGGAAAAGTATATTTCCCACTTAAGCATAACAAACGGAAGAAAATTAAATTTCAAATTTAAGCCTAACAGATGGGCGAAAATATTTCTATTTTAAGTATAACAGACGGACGAAAATTATATTTAACAAAACTTGACAGGCGAAGAATATACTTGAAAAAAAAAAAAAAAAGACAGGCAAAATTATATTTCTTACGTAAGCGTCACATACGAGCTAAAATTATATTTCAAACTTAGGTGTACTGGACGAAATAAGATTATATTTCAAATTTAAGCCTAACAAATAAGCGAAAAAAAAAATCTTAAAAACTTAAGCATTAAAGACGGACAAAAATTATATTAAAAATAAGCGTAATAGACAGACAAAATTATATTTCAAACTCAAACGTGACAGACCGAGCTTCTTTTAGAGATGCTAGGTCGCAACTGGTTATGAATAAGTACTAAGAAATAAGAATACATACGATAATACCCAAGTCGGTAGATTTGTGTATCAAGAAATTAGATCGGGCATTCTATAATTAGCATCAAACGCGTATAATTTACCGCCTATTTTTACCGGGACAAACAGACAGTAGATGAATAAATCTTTGACAACAATGCATATTTAAATATAGGTTCCGAATGAAAAGGGGAAAATGTCGAACTGAGTACCCCGTTTAGTTCCAACGAGGTAAGTAGGTCGCTACGCACGGATAAATCATCCAACGCGCAGACAATGTCATATACAGTTTGAAACAATTGTCTACCTCGTATAATACGATTTAAGCGGTCGGGATTGGAGGCAGCTGCTTATTGAACCTGAGATACCCCCTCCCCAAATATATTAGGTCGGTGCAAAAGTTAAACTTTTATCATGAAAATGAAAACTGCTTTTTAAGAACCATAATTCATAACAGACCTTTGCTCTGTAACTTGATTTGATCTGTCAACTTATAAATGCTTATAAATTCTTCCGTTGTAAAATTCGTTAGGCTTTTTTTTTTACCCAGGAATCACCACTTATCAAAGCCCGGAGGCCACTCGAGGATAAGGGTTAACGGCTATACATCAGTCAATGTGCTTATAGTGTAGTAAACATAAGTAGTGGGAATTTTGTAATTTAGATTACTTAAGGGACGGTTCATCAAGAACTTGTTTACATTATGCTTGAAGACAATCAGATTGTAGTCAGCTGAAAAGCAGGCAATCAGAAGAGAGTTCCACAGGCGTACAGTTCTAAGAAAGAAGCTTTGTTCATGGAATCTGTATTTAGGTTTAAGCACAGATAAAGAGTGTGAGAAATTATTGATAGTGGTTTTGGCTAGACGAGTGTTTTTCGTGAAAGTTTGGCGAAGGGGAACCATGAGAAATATGAATCTAAGTCATGTCCAATCTCCTCTCGTGAAGCTATCCTAAGGACAGCTTAACTCTTTTGTAATCTTCGAAATAGGTGATAATCCGACGGAGCTAGATCAGGAAAATATGCAGGATGGCGAAAGATTTCCCAAACCAACTTCTAGATATTTGTCCATTAGTTTTGTGCGAGGACAAGCATTACTATTGACTAAAGAAGGTCGTTTTCAGGTAAACATGTGTGAGCATATTGCAGGAAAATAGGAATGGTGCTTCCATAAGTTAAAGGAAATCGTTAAAAATTAATCATGCAATCATTCATTAAAGGGCACAGTTGTTTGTTTTGGCAATTACAGTTTTGTGTAGTTGATATCTGCTGGGGAGGGGTCTGGGCTTTTCTTATCCTAGAGTTATTTGAGCTTATTATTGTTTATGCTAGGTTCAGCATGGTAGAGTAAGAACTTTTTATTGAGTTTTTGAGTAGTGTACCTATGCGGATGTTTAAAGGAATGTTCAATTATTTTGAAGAATTTCCTTGGTATGTTGGTCTTAACATTGGAATTATATGGCGGGTTGAACCAGTTGGACTTTTTCGCCTTAATTTATTGCTATTATTTTTATTTTAATTGTTATTGGATTTAGTCCTAGTATTGGTGGAATTTGAGTTGGGATTATGCTTGCTCGAAAAATTCCGGATAGCAGTATTATTTTCTTTTGGGTCATTTTATGGGTGATTACGGGTTTGTTCTTGTTATTTTCTAATTTATTTCTCTTGTATTCAATCTTATCTGTGTATCCTGAGTTGCATAAGGCATTATCATAAAAGATTGCGACTTGATTAAATGTTTTTTCGTCGGCTGATAGGTTTGATATCTTATTTGAGACGGGTGGAATTGATCTGGGATGATTCGATTGCTTATGTACATAGAATAGACGTAAGTTGGGTTTATGGTAAAGGGAGTAGGTTTCAGACGCTAAATTATAGGATATATCTGGGAAATTTGATGTTTTCTTAGTGGTATCAATCTCAATTGAGAGCCCATAGTTTCTAAAGAACTCATGTAATTTCTTTATGGCATTGCCTGTGTCTATCTTTTGTGATGAAGAGAGCATCATCTTTATATAGGCCTCCCTATAAGTTTTTGAATTCTATGCTGAGCCCCTTTAATGAGTAAATACCAACTAAGTCGGTAACATTTGCATTTATTTAATTCTTTATACATAAGCTTCTTATAGGCGGGGTAGTCCATTTTGTAGTGGTTTTTTGTTTTATCTGCGTGGACAAATAGGTGTGGGTTTTTCTTAACTTTCTGTGTAAATTTGTCTATTTTTCTGGTGGTAGCGTTAATCGGGTATTTCTGCTTTTGAAATATAACCCCCCCTGACTAGGTTCAGCATAAGTTTTTTCGAATTCTTCTAAGTGGGGGTTAAACTTCGTATATGAGACTGTTTTTAATCCATAGAATTTCGCGGTTGTTTTTTCAAGTTTCTTTAGTTCCCTGTTAGAGTTAGTTGGGAGATCACTTCTAATGCTTTCGGGGTGTGGGATTTGTGTTTTGCTTTTTTTTCTGTTTATTAGAGCGCATATCAAAGTGGTATGCCTTTCATCTTATATTTATGAGGAATTTATTGATAGCCTGCACAAGTTTGTGAATGAAGGACGGTTTAGAACATTTTACTAATTGCATTTTATTTCCTCTGATGATATGGGCCATTGCTGAAAATCCATGGATTAAGCAAATAAATATAATTTTTTCTCCATATAATCCTTGTTTCAAACAATAAATTCTTAACTTAAATATATTTGTACATATTTTAATCTACAGAATTTAACTTTAACGATTAAACTTATATATATATATAATATATATATATATATATATATATATATATATATATATATATATATATATATATTTGGGGTTAAATTTTAAATTCTGACAAAACAACATATAGACACATATATTCAAATGAAGAATTTATTGTTTGACAAAACGAATATATAGAAGGGGTTATGTTAATTTCCTTAATCCATGGATTTTCAATAATGGCTCATATCATCAGAGGAAATGAAATGCGGCTAGCGAAATGTTCAGCTGTGAATGGACGCTTATTTTGCTTTTCAGCACAATTATTCAAAATATTTTTTTTGAGTGGTTGTGGATAATTATATGGAAAAATTATACGAAAAGAGAAGTTGATACAACCTGGGCAGTCCATTTTCGGAAGGAGTACAATGTCTTTACGGTTATAAATCTAGGTAGACAGAAAATAGGTCCAGGGGAGAAGGTAATATTCCCATATAGCAAAATCGTATTGCTCCTTATTGATTTTTCGAAAGGTATACGGGGCAGCCGTATTGGTTGGTGCGTTGAGTATGTGTTGGTGATGTAGTCTAAAAGCCTTCTCGGCGTTGACAAAGTGTAGATATACCATTCCATTGTAATTATCCCCGTGAGTAATAGAATTTGAACATTGAGTTATGTATGCAATGGACCTCGAAATCAATAGTATGGGTAGCAAAGTAGCAAAATAATCCGGGAGATGATATTCAGAACGGTGCGTTGGACGATTAGCTTCTGGTGTGAGTCCCGGTAGAAAGATAGTTTCTAACCGCATTTCATTTCCTCTCATGATATGAGCCATTATTGAAAATCCATGGATTAAGGAAATTAACATAACCCCTTCTATATATTCGTTTTGTCAAACAATAAATTCTTAATTCGAATATATGTGTCTATATGTTTTTTTTTTTCAGAATTTAAAATTTAACCATTAAACTTATATATTGCTCTATTCTTAAATATTGAGCTTTTCCTTTTTGGCTAGGATCACCTTGAAAGTATTACTTCAAGTAATATCTACCAGGATTTTTCATCTGAATTCTATCAGTGTCTTACCCCGCATATATATATATATATATATATATATATATATATATATATATATATATATATATATATATATATATATATATATATATATACACACAGACTACTAGGTGTTTATAGGAAAGAACCCAGGCAAAGTGCTCAATAATAAAGAACAATTCAATATAAGAGCATAATATTTATTTTAAAATTTTACAGAAGGCCAGAGAAACATCGATACTGTCGGTTTCAAATCTGATTTAAGAAAACTAGACAAAGAGAATTCGACTATAAACAGACCTCTTTATGTAAAATTTCAATATATATCGACATCGTATGGAAAAAAACCTGCCTTGCAAAATTGAGACAGAGTCAAATTACAGACATCACACCTTGGATCAATAAAGAGCTCAATAATCTATCAGATTGATTTATATCAATAATACTTTCCTGACTATCAACATGCAAAACTTAGGACGTCATTTAAACTAAAATCTTGTTGCATAACTCCCTATTTTGAATGATCCTGTATATATTGTCCTTAACTCGGTTTGGGGTGAAAGTAAAGAAATAAATGATATTTAGTTTACAACTAAACTGCAGTTTCACAGCATTACCTATTCTCAGAACTGTATTGGAAAAGAATATTTTAGAAGAGGATATAAATTTCTTTCATAAAATTATTTTCGTTTGTAATTTATTTCTTTTTCTTTTTTTTCTGATTTCTGAGGTGAATTCTCAATTTTCAAATATTCTCAATTTCACAAAATTGATAACGTGCGCGTTCCTTATCCATTTTCAATAATTTCAATCTTCATATTTAAATATTACCGATAATGGAGGAATTATTTTTTTATGGTTTTCAATTTGAACAACACTGAAATATATATATATATATATATATATATATATATATATATATATATATATATATATATATTTGAAAAAAAAGCGACGTTAATAATACTTTTTCAGTGCGTAAGACACACAAATACAACCCCTGTTACAGCAAAATACCCCTCAACTCCGACATTAAATGACAAACGCCTTGCTTTGAATATTCATGATTATTACTCGCTTTCTTAATATTAAAGACAAAAATAATCAAGCTTTTATTTACAACCATTTTTTTTAAATTTATTTCCGGCGATCTGTAACAAGTGTGCTCCCAAAACAAAGATGACGGAAATGGCTACAGTTTGTGCAAATACGGAAAGGAAGTCACCAAGCATGAAATGAAACGCGAAACCATACAGAAACATCCTCAATCCCCCCCCCAAAAAAAACTATTCCAGTTGCAACACTTCTTGTGTTAATATATTTAATATATTATTTAAAAAAGACTTCATTTATAAAAATGTAAAAAAATAAGAAAAATTCTTCTGATATCAAGAAACAATAAAAATAATAAACTTTATTTCTATATTTCTTTAAATATTTTTTCATTTTAAAAATAAAAATAAACTATTATTATTTTTTTTTTTTTTTTTACATATCTTTAAGTTTTTTCTTTTGCCTTAATCCTTGTGTCTTCCCAAAGCAATAAAAATATAAAGAATTTCTTTTATTTTTTTACGTTTCTATAAATGGAGTCTTTTGAAAATATTATATTAAATATATTAACGCAAGAAGTGTTGAAACTGGATAGTTTTTTTTAATAGGTGTATATAGTTTCGTGTTTCATTTCATGCTTGGTGGCTTCTGTTCGGTATTTGCATCAACTGCATCCATTTCCGCCATCTTTGTTTTGGAAACGCAATTGTTAGAGATTGTTCTATTTCCTTTTTTATATTTTGCAACATAAAAAATTCATACGTTTTTAGCTATTGCTTTGGTGGCTAAGCAAATAAACTAGACAACCTCGTTCGTCTTTCTTTGGGTACACATAATAATCATGCGATGAATGTAAAAGTAGATCGTACTATACTTGGCATCAGTCTGTGTGAAACAAAAAAAACATCATGGATCAGACGGTAAACTGGAGTAAACGACATTACGTTATTCAGAGCAGCTACACATATATGGCTAGGACACCTTTCGCTATTTGCAGACAACAAGTAGATATCTAAAGCAACAGAATAGACCCCGAGGTAATTGGGTGGGGTAGGGGGGAAATAAATAAATAAAAAGAAGGCCAAACATGATGATGATGATAATGATGATGATGATTAATCCTTTATGGCAGGACCTATTCATACGGACCAGAGATAATAAACCATTAATTTAAGAATACACTGTTAATAAAAAAAATATATAGATAAAATACACACGATTTCCGGACTGATTCCATTATTTGTAATAAGGGTTTTACGAAGGCCTTATCAGTCTATAGTGAATACACTTTATGTAAAATTTCAAATGTTTAGACAAAAATTTGCCTGAGTAATTTCGTAGAAGTCAATTTTTTAAAAACTTGGACTCCAATTTTAACTCCTTAACATTTATTATTTTGATCTCAAATCAAAATACAAAGTTTTACTCATGTCCAAGTTACCTATATCTAAAATGTCAATATTTAAACCCAACATTGGCGGAGAAATTTGGTAGAATCTGCAAAAGTCAACTCTTTCAACTTTGATCTTTTGGTAGCCAGATTTTCGCCCAAAACTTATTAAAATGCTTGCCGCATGTCTGAATACCCGTTATGTATAAATTTCAAATGTTTAGACCCAAAATTTACTGAGTAGTTTGCTAGAGACGGCAAAGGTCTTTTGAACTTTGACCCTTTAGCAGCTCAAATTTTCGACCCAAACCAATTAAAAAGCTTGCCCTATCTCTGAATACTCTTTATGTAAAATGTCAAATATTTAGACCAGAAACTGGCTGAGTAATTTGGTAGAGACCGCAGAGGTCAATTTTGTTTTTTAACTTTCATCCAAATTTTGACTCCGTAGCATTTATTTTTGGGGGCTCAAATCAAATTAAAACGTTTGATCCATGTCCAAGTAACCTGCATTTAAAATTTAAAGTGTTTAGACCCAAAACTGGTGGAGGAGTTTGGTAGAGTTTCCAAAGGTTAAATGGTTGAACTTTGACCCCTTGACAGTCAAATTTCTGGGCGAAAACCGATTAAAAGTTTTTTTTCCAAACCTCAATATTCCTTATGTCAAATCTCGAGCCTCTAGACCGAAAATTGACAGTTATTTGGTGGGGAACCGTACACACACACACACACACACACACACACACACACACACACACACACACACACACACACACATTTTCACTTTATGTATATAAATTTAACGACACAAAATACACACAAAACTATTCCTTAACTCTGCAGTTAGTTATGTTTAAAAAAAATCAATTTGAATTTCCTCATTTATCTTAATTTGTAATTAACTAAGCAAGTCACCCCCTCTCATTTAGTCATCAATACATTTCTCTAGCTTTCTCTCAATATGTGCTTATTCGACCACTCTTATTGGTTTTTTTTTTTTTAAACATTTAGAGTATGAATGACTCTTTTCAGCCTATTTACATGCCTGTATTCTTCCGCAAGTAAATTCAATGGATTGCATATCAATAGAGTGCCACTTACACAGCTTTCTCGCTGACCATACCTTTTGGGTTCAAGTGAGCGGTTGCCTTTCCAATGTATACAGTGCAACAAGTTGTGTGCCACAGGGTTCAGTCATTGGGCCCCTGTTGTTTCTCATCTTCACCAATGACTTGTCCGAAGAGATTTCTCATCTGTCCCTTCTGTTTGCCGATGACGTCAAAACTCTTGCCCCCCCTCCATCTCCGCAGCGACTATGAAGATCTCCAGCGTTACCTCCATGAAGTCTGAAGATGGTCACAGAACTGGGACCTTAATTTAAACGTCGCCACATGGCAGTAGTCCAGCATCCCCCAACTCCGTCATTCACCATTAACTTCCAACCAGGTGACTGGCTCTGGAGTTCGTCAGTTGGATCTTGGAGTGATAGAGCATTCTACATATTCACCCTCTGAACACTGCATCACCGTTGCTAACAAGGCAAGGGTTGTCCTGTTCCTTTGGTCATCTCACTCCCTCCATCTTCCTTCCCCTCTACACCTCCCTGGTGCGTTCGATTCTCGAATACAGTATTCATGCCATATCCGCCTATAACGTGAAGGACATCCAGCGTCTCGAACGGATTCAGCGCCTGGTGACGACAATGGTGGCTGGCCTCAGATGTCTATCCTATGAGAAATGTTTAAGGGCTCTAAATATTTTTCTCTTGAGCGTTGGAAGCTTCGAGGCGACCTCATCCTCGCCTGCTGCATCTTTCGTAGACGGTACGGCCTGGACTGGGACCGGTTCTTCACCGCTGCCTCGGATCGTAGGCTTCGTGGGCACGCGAAAAAGATCTACCTTCCATGGTTTCAGAGGTTTCGACGTCAAGCAGCGTTTTCGATTCGAGTGGCATCTCCGTGGAACCAGCTACCCGATGAGGTCGTAAACCAGCCCACACTACAGGGCTATAAGGCGGCCTCTACGGTTTTCCGCATGTATTGTTTCTCTTTGTACATAGCCCCCTAAATTCTCACTGATTTTTCCCCTTGTAAATGGCGATCGCTTGTGCGTTTATTCTTTGCTAATTAAATGAATTAATGAATGTATATTTATGATACTCCCGTAGATTTCGACGTATGAACCCCGCCACAACAATCAAGTTGCTTGGAAATCCATACAGATTATTTGTTTATAGTGGTGAAGGCTTTGTGCAGAACCAATCATGCTGTCTGTACAGCTGCTAATCTTAGTTGGAGCGGTGGCTGTCACAAGACAAAGCAGACAGTTGACCTCAGGTTTTACATTAGAGTCTTCCTTCTCCTAGATGCATTTTCTAAGGAAGACTGAGAGTACATGTCTCTCAGTGGATTAAACGCACCACCAGATACACATCTGGAAAATTCTACGCACACACATATATGGGTTTATATAAAGGTTGGGATTTTTACATAAACACGCGCCTAAATCCACCCCAATTCTTTTCCGAAACTTCTTCTCCACAGAACTAAAAAAAAAAATAAAAAAAATGTTAGTTCTAAACGTCATCTATATAAATAAAGCAGTAGATGAATGTTTGTATGTGTGTGCAAATATTTAACTACTGGTCACATAGCAATGGAACGAACAGAAAATAGTAATAATCAACCAATGATGGTTTATAACGAGTAAAATCTTTGTTTAGATGGATGAATAACACATACAGAAATATGCCGGCAAGTTGTAATACAAAATGTTCATTTCAACTTGCTCACATATTTCAATTATTTTTGCGCATGCGCAAATTTCATTCATAGCTTGAAGTAGTTTAATTTACATTTTTTCTTATCTGTCTTGATAGTTCAAATGGAAAGGAGCGCGGCTGTAGCGCTAAATATTTTGGTTTCGATTCTAGCTGATGGCACTGAAGTCATTTTTAAAAAAAAACATCTTTTGAAATCAGTACTATATATTAGGTCCAACATAATATTCAATAGAGAATTGGCTCTGTAATAATAAATACGAAATCTGCATGAATTAAAATATATTTAAGCATATTTTAGAATCGGGCAAGGCCGGGCGCCGGGCGCCCACGTATGTATCCCATATCTGTGTATAAAGTTGGGTATATGTAAGCGTACATGCTTATATAATATGTACAGGGTTAATTTCTAAACTAATGAACCGATCCTTATTAATTTTTGAACTCAGTTGCTTAGCACAAAGCTAGGTGATATGGCCTATATTTAGTTTAATTTAGTTTTATACAAAGGTTTGGAAACTATTTGTGGCAATTTAGGTATATTTAATTTTCGTGTAATTGTTACAGTAGTTATTCAATGAATGTCGGTTCCCTAAATTTCAGTTTCTTTGGAGTATTTCAAATTGGTTTAAAGTGACATAATTTCGGCATGAAATATTATCCATAGTAATTAGACACTATTAGACACTATAGACGCAAGATCCCCCGAATTTACAATTTATTCTTAGGTCCCGTTCTGTTTAAGAATGAAATAATATACATTTTCTAGACAAAATCATGTAATGGGTTTTGATCAAAAAGGTGAATAAGGATTCTAGGCATAACATTTTGTCGCATAGTATTTTTATTTTATTTGTACTCAGCAGTCAGAAAGCTGGAGCAAATCTGTTCTGTTCATGAAATTTTATTCTTAATTATATTTTTCTTGTATATATATATATATATATATATATATATATATATATATATATATATATATATATATATATATATGGTACTATCGCTTCCCGGGGAGAATTACTTTCGGGTTTGACCTTCCAAATACTAAGATCTTATAGCGTTTTGCCATGGTTCAATATTATAAACAAACTGTCATTCTTGGCTTGAGTCATAGCAGAACATTTCAAAATCACAAACATGTGCTTAACACATCTGCACCTCACAAGTACAGACGAAGTTAGGCACAAGGTTTATTAATGTGGAGCCCCAAGCTCCCTCAAAAGGGGCTACGTCATTGTGCCACACACACACACACACACACACACACACACACACATATATATATATATATATATATATATATATATATATATATATATATATATACATTTAAGTATGATATTTTAATTTGTCCACATTTCGTATACATTATTATAGAGTCATGATTTCAAAAGTGAAAAAAAAAAAAAAAAAATTAGGTGCTATTAGCTAGAATCGAAACCGAAACCGTCAAGAGCGGTGACTTTACCACTGTACCAACGTGACACGCATGTAAGCAACATAAAAATAAAAAAATAAACTGGATGAATGTACAAAATATTTAACAATTTTTCCAATTTTGACCCACTTTTGGTCACTTTAAACAATTTTAACTGGCTAAAGACCCATAAACAACAGCCCGTAAAACATCCAATCTTTTAGGGCCTCTAGCGCCGCCCCACGACTTTTAGTTTCGGGGGAGATAGAGGTTGAAAATGTAGAGATAGACAGACAGACAGACAGGCAGATCGACAGATAGACCTACAAATACATATCTGTTTATATATTAGATTTATTTTCCTAGTATATATATATATATGGTACCACATCTAAGACAGTAAACGAGCAAGTACTCTCCAGTTCTCTCTCCTCTGATCTTGAGCATGTAGTACAATGGGGAAAGGAGTGGCTGGTTACTTTTAATGCATCTAAAACCAAGCTTCTCTCTTTACATCATCAACATTTTAATCCACATTTGTCATCAATTGAAATGAATGGCTCTCGTCTTCAGGAGGCCTCAAGTTTTGACAAGATTCTGGGCTTGACCATTACTCCTGATCTTAAATGGAACACGTATATCAAATCTGTTGCCAAGGCCGCTGGAAAAATGGTGGGATCTTTCTATCGATCCAGTAGATATCTCACTGCTGATGCTATTCTCTATCTATATAAGAGCCAGGTACGTCCAAGGATGGAATACTGTTGCCACATCTGGGCAGGAGCTGCTAGAAAGGACTTGTCCTGCCTTGATAGAGTTCAAAATAGACTTCGTAGCCTCGTAGGAGATGTCCTTTTCTCCTCCTTACAACCTCTATCTCACAGAAGAGATGTTGCGAGTTTGTCTCTGATGTATCGTTATTTTCATGGAAAGTGTTCAACTGAGCTTCAATCTATGGTCCCCCCTCGCCAAACTTTCACAAGAAACACTCGTCTAGCTGTAAACACTATCAATAATTTCCCCCACTCTTTATCTGTGCCTAAACCTAAACATAGATTCCATGAACAAAGCTTCTTTCTTAGAACTGCACGCCTGTGGAATTGTCTTCCGTTTTCCTGCTTTCCAGCTGACTACAATATGGTTGTGTTCAAGTCTAAGGTAAATAAGTTCTTGATGAGCCGTTCCATATAAGTTATTAAATTTACCAAATTTTCATTACTAATGATTACTATATTGACCAACTTCTACTGTACACTCTTTAACCCTTATCCTTGAGTGGCCTCTGGGCCTTGATAATGTGGTGATGCCTTTGTAAAAAAAAATATATATATATATATATATATATATATATATATATATATAGTAATTAGTAATTTATAAAATATATATGGCGATTAAGCTACTTAATCGCCATATATATTTTATAAATTACTAACTAGCTCTACCTACGTATTGAGCACTTTTGAAGTAAATACTTAAAGTTTACGCATAAATCTATACTTTCATATATTAAATTTATGCGAATAAATGAAGTAGTTATATATATATATATATATATATATATATATATATAAATATATATATATATATATATGTACGTTATTCTCGCGTTGCCCACGCACAGTTCAAACATTTTAAAATACAACCGCTAGAAACAACGCGTGGCTCCAAATTTACAACATGGCAAGGAAGAAGAAAAGAAAAAAAAGAAACAACATACTGAAGATGGAGGATACCTCTGAAATATATTTGTAATAAATTTCAAACAAGTAAAATATTTGTTTATTTTCTTTATATTACGTTGTATTTGGCTTTCAAGCGCACTTGATGCGTATTTTATTTTATTCAAATTAAAACAATGTTTCTATATGAACTCTCATTCTTTGATATATACACACACACACACACACACACACACACACACACACACACATATATATATATATATTTACTAGAAAAATAAAATAACTCACACACATGTATATCCTTTTCTTTTCACAGTACAATTTTATGCAAGTCATAACTGATGCTCATGTGATTTTTCTTTCGAGGGTGTGTTCCCTTTACAGCCAATCGTAGTTGATGTTTTTATGTCAGCATTTACCGCCTCTCTCTTTAGGTTTCATTTCATGTTTTGTTCTGTTTATTTATTTATTTATTTTTTCATTCACCCCAGGAATAAACATGCGTGGAATGATATAGTCATAAACAATTAGAAAGTAAAAAAAAAAAACAAAAACAAAAAAACAAAAACAAACAAAAAAACAGTTTAGCAGCAAAGGCTCAAAATGTGCGTCGAAATCATAAGCTTTTTTTTTTTTTTTGCTGTTGTTACTGAGATTTTCGAAAAAGTGAGATCCACTATATCGTCCCTCAGGGTGCCTGCGTACAAAACTTTTGTGGCAAGAGTTGCGAAATCTCCAACCACACCTCTCCTTTGTCGGAGTTATCAAATGCCAGTAGCAAGTGGAGGTTTAGGACGACTGGAAATAATGCCAGATAAGTGGAGCGCACATACAGCGCCTAGAATTACCAAATGGTTACCCATCTGGTACTAGCCAGGATCAACGTTGCTTAACTTCAGTGATCTGATGCGAACAGGTGTGTAAACGTGACTATGTCGGATATGCATATGTACATACATACATACATACATACATGTACACATATATACACATACGTATACAAAAACACATACATATACACATACATACAGGATGTCCCAAAAAAATGTATACACTCTTTAAATTATCTCAACTTGCTACATGAATACGCTATGCCACGTTTCCAAGAGATGTTTAGGAATAAAGAATGGCACTTCCAACAGGATGGAGCACTTCCCTACTATCATCATGACGTAAGAGCATATCTTGATAGTAACTTGCGAAACAGATAGTTAGAACGAAGAGGAAGTGTCGAGTACTGTCCACGTTCACTGAATTTAAGCCGCCCCCTGGATTTTTTTCTTTTTTTTGGGGGGGGGCGATCAAAACGAGCAATGAGCTGAAAGCAACCATTGAAAGAAGATGTGCCAATATACCAATTGAACTGATTAGTAACGTTTGCGATCCAATCAGTAAACGTTCATGGACCACAATGACCAATAATTTGAACACTTTCGAATATTAGCTTGTTTCTATATTTGTTCACAGTGTTTTGATGTATGAAACTTTTCTTTCTTCTAATAAATGTTAGTTTTATGGTCATTTAAAGAGTGTATACATTTTATTTGGATACCCTGTATATACATACACACAAATATACATATATACAGGCATGCATGGACACACGTATGTACAAGAGAACTTGAATGCCTACTAGACAAATTCATTATGTGTTTAAGATCTCTCTGTATAGGGGGCTTGCTACGACTACTGGCAGGAGGATAATTTTTCTCTACAAGCAAACCATGACTAAATATTCAAAAGAACTAAGTATTAGGTTGGTGCAAAAATAATGTCGTTTTTATGTATAAATGAGTGAACGTTAAAAAATGACATTATATTTGCACCAACCTAATACTATTACTATGTAATACGGGTAATATGGAGTTGAGGCAGAAGGTCGGAGCTCAAATACCCCAGACAAAACAGTCAAACGCTGACGAATGACGTCACGTTTCCGGAGAAACAAAGGTCTTCAGTTTATTCTTCCGGGAAGCCGTGTGAACGAGACACGGCTAATAATTTAAAATAACTTAAGGTGAATGCTACCGACATCTATCCGTCTAAGCCACTCATTTCGTTTAGTAAGAAAGTTAAATTTAAAGTATAAATAATTAAGATAGCATGAACCAAGTCCATTCTCTCCAAATAAAACCTCGAAGAAAAGTCAGCGAATATCACCTTTTATCATCTCTATGCTTGAAAATAAACGAAAAACAGCGACGAAGAGAAACAATTAAGTCAGTCAGTTATGTAGAAGAAAAAAAAAGTAATTCACGTTTTATATCTATAACAGGTATTTAAGTTTATCGATGTTTATTAAAAAAAATAAGTACAAAAAGATTGCGTCAATTAAACGCGAAAGCCGCGTAAAAGAAAAGAGAGTGCAAAAAGCACGTTATAAAGAATATTTTATTAATGAAAACATTGCAGAGTGACTAACAGGTACAGCGTGACCCAAAAAGAACGGGCCCCAAACTCTAATTAGGCTCCGTTTCTTAGTGTTTTGTCCGAATGAAATGAAACTTTGGTTATACCTAGTTTATTATATTCAAAACATCACATCAAAAAACTAGGGTCTCTCGCCTTTTTTTTCTCCGTTCAACAGCATATGTTCTAGATGGCCTCCATTTAGCTTTTTTTTTTTTTTTTTGGGGTCACTCTGTATGTCTGATATTTACATAATTACAATTAATGTATTCCATTAAACAGACCGGCTGGCCTCGTTTCACGCAGTAAACTATTTTTTTCTTCTTTCATTTCTGTTCTTTCCATTACAGTTAAAGTAATTTATATTTCACTTTGGTTTAATTCTACTTCAATAAGTTCTCAGAAATCAAGTGCGCCTTTTCTGTAAGTAACCCTTGTTTTCTCTATGAGATAAAAAGATACCCGAGTGTTCATTTAATATGCTTTTCTACCTCTCAAACTTTGAGTTAGTAAAGAAGCGAAAAACATTATATAATTTCCCTCCCTTCCAAATTGATAACTATAACTACGTTGGAGTATAGAGTAAAACCCCGGGATACGGCATTAATTCGTTTCGGGGTCGAAATCGTAAGGTGAAATCGAAGTATGGTGGGGGCCCAATCAAAATTTTATACAACACATATTAAAAATTAGTAACAAAATACAGTACAATAATACATATGTATATAAAGCAAATAAAATTATGAATAACACCGTAAGGCGGGGGAAATACCGTAACCAAGAGGTGGAAAAACATCGTATTTCACATCGTAACATGAAAAATCGTATCTCATGGTCACCGTATCCAGGGCTCTACTATATATATATATATATATATATATATATATATATATATATATATATATATATATATATATATGGTCCGTTAGAAGTGTTAGAATTCGCCATTAAAAAGGAGTGATTATGTAGACTCGCTTTCGAAGCTTATAACAATATGAATAATGTAATTTAAACTCTAAAATAATAAAAGGTTTTATCGAAAAATATACAATATTTCTTTTCAATCGGTTTTCTTTAAAAAAGATTTTACGAAATTCAACGAATTTTAATTCTAAATATAATAAATATATATAAATTCAAAAATATCTCTTACCTATATAAAATACTAATCAATGGATGCTTCCATTCTTCATTTTTGAGAATTTGTCCATATTTATATTTTATATTCCATGTATTTTTTAAATAAAAGAATTTTAAAAACAACTATTTGAAAATACCGCCATTACGTAAGCATTAGCCGGTGTTAGCGAAGCAGTGTTTCTTCCTGTTTTGAAATACGGATGGACAAAAGGGCGTAAAATCAACACATAGGCTTCCTTGTGCGTGAAGAAATATGTGTCACCGTATGTAAAAAATAATCATATTTTACTTATCAGTTTTTGCCTAAAAAAAAAAACACTCGACGAATTTTTGATTTTTTTCTTTTCTCAAAGAAATACATAAGTTTTTGATTTAATATTTTTTTTTTACACAGTGATCACCACTTATCAAGGCCCGAAAGCCACTCAGGGATAAGGGTTATTGCAAGTACATTACGTTAGTGTGGAGATTTGATGAAGTGTTTACTTAAGGGGGCGGTTCATTAGGAATTTGTTAACATTGGACTTGAAGACATCCAAGTTGTAGTCCGGTAGGAAGCAGGCAGACGGAACAGAGTTCCACAGGCGTGCACTTCTCAGAAAGAAGCTTTGTTCATGGAATCCGCGTTTTGATTTAGGCACAGATATAGAGTGGGGGAAATTTTTCACAGTGGATTCAGCTAGACGGGTGTATATGTTATTACTTCTTTATGGAGTGAATTTTTTTAAATATCTAAAAAAACATTGAATGAAATAGAAAAAATTGTCGTAATTCTACGAAATTTTCTGGCAAATATAACAAAATTATAAGGTTTCACTAAAAAAAACCCCCAAAAAACTCAACGTGTTTTTTAAAAAAGGTTTCAAACTTAAGACTTTACAAGTAAATTTGCAAATAAGTGTTCTGTTTTGTTTTAAATTAGTATTGTGTCTGTATCAATAACAACACGAACGCAGAAAGTAAAGGTAAAACAAATATATTAAGACGAAAATATAATACATATTTACAAAGGTGCAGTTGTACTGCAGTTGGAAGATTGTCCGGCAGAGGGCGTGTTAAAGTCTTTCATGGAGCAACCGGCACATGCGTCTTCCCTATCCGGCGTTCGAACACAGCTCTCCGGTCTTGCTGACTTGATACCTTTATCTATATCTTGTTCACCCATGTATGCTAATTAGTGGGCGTCTCCACAGTAATTAGCTTATTTTATTTATTGATTTTTTATTTTCAATTTGTGATATATAAATTTGAGGTGAGAAAATTAATTATTTTAATTGGAATAGACATTTCAAAATGAGGGGGGGGGGTGAATTAACAAAAAAAAAAAGGCTTGTCTAGAATATTATATTCGATTTATTGAAAAGCGCATAAAAGTTCACATTGAACCTGAAAATATCGTAAAAATTGAACTATTAGAAAAAAATTTGATAGATTTTTTAAGTTTAAAAATTGAAAAAAAATTTAACTCGTAAAATTCAATTGATTTCATTACGTAAAAAACATGGCTGCATGAACGCGCGCAGGCACTTTGTAAACACTGTTTAAAAAAAAATAATATTTCTATTATTTTTTAAACAACTTTAATAGTTTATTTTGGAAGTATATTCCATAAAGAAAATAAACAACCCACTTTAAAAAGAGAAATTATGAGTTTTTTTTTTTTTTTAAATATTTTATTCGCAGTTTTGTAATAGGGGTGTTAAACATTCCCCAAAAATTCTGGCACACTTATGTGCGTCCGGTGTTTGAGAAGATTTATTACATTTTTAAGGATATTAAAAATACAAACAACAACACATCTGTAATTAAATAAAACGGCATTGATACATAAGCAACACTCCTATTTAATAATTTCAATGAAATCTCCCTCCGCTTCAATGATAGCTTCTATTCAAGATCTACACCCTTTGCAGGAGCGCATAAGATGTTCCTCGTCGATGTTGTTAAACTGACCTCTCTTCATCACACTTATATCGCAGATTTCCATGGACAATACTTCGAATAGTACTTCGGAGACACCGAGATCTTTTGCAATTGACCTTACTGACTTCGGCGGGCTCTCTGAACTTGTTGAATAAACTCGTGTGTTTTAATGCTGTCAGAGCGTTGCTGGTGCTTTTTACGTTTCGCAACAGGAGAAATTTAGCCACTATTTTCTTCTAACTCTTTCCGAGCTTTAAAAGCAAAGGATCGGGCAACTTTAAGAATTGCATGCCTTTTTATTTCTTGTGATAGTTTATTATCTCCCATGTTGGATTGTTTGTAAAGAAAAACAGAAGTAAAAATACAGGAAAATTGGTAAAATAAGTGATATTCTCAAACACCGAGCGCACCTTATATATATATATATATATATATATATATATATATATATATATATATATATATATATCTATATTTTTATAAAGTAATAGGGTTCGTGTGTTTCTGTCTGTGTGTACAGCTCTCCATCATCAACGAAATATAAAGGAGGTAAGAGGGTAGATCTCTCCTGGTAGAGAAACATTAGAACCCATTTTAGGATGTTTCTGTTATAGGAGACATAAGAATTTATACCTAATTTCTTTATATACTAGTCTACAAACCACCCCCATATCGAATGACTTATGCTCATTTGCATATCACATTATATTAAATCTCTTTAACTAATTACCTCGACCTTATTACATATTGGAAATATTCTAATCATTTCAACTGTACTATTTACAAAATCTATTTAACATTTAATTATTTAATATATTTTCATTTAATTTTATATTCGATTTATTTCACTTTAAGTATATTATCAAAACAATTCATTGGCGAGCAAAGCTTTATGTTTTGGGATTGTATTGAAAATGTAATGGAAATTTCAATTTCGTTCCGTTTTAATCTTTTATATTTTACTTGCCAATATAATTGAAAGAATACAATTCAACTATCGTAATTGTATATAAATAAACAAAAACAAATATTTTAAAATAAAACTTTATTAAAAAAGAAATAATTTTATTTTTAAATGAAAAAAATCAATTTAGTAAAATAATTGTATTAAACACCCCCAGCCTTGTCAGCAAACCTGTAAACCTATAAAAGTTAACATTTCGAATGTAAACAGTGATTTTTCGATTTTGTTAGCGCTTGCCGCAATTAAACACAATTAAAACGGAACTAACTTTATTTCCATTCTATTTTTTAAACAACCCCCAAAACATAACGCTCTCTTCCAGTTATAGCCAATGTTTTTTTAATTAAATAAAACAGGTCAAAATAAACAGATAAGCGCATTTTCTTTTACATTTTTTCTTACAACCATTGTCATTTTTAACCAACTGCAGGAAGGATATCGTTACTTTTGTGGGGTTGTTTTGAAAATGGCACGGAGATTATAATTTCGTTCCAATTTAATCTTTCTGGTCGAGCCTATTTCGAAAGCCTGTCTTATCATAGATTTGAACTACAAATAATTTATTACATTTTGATTATTACTATCTTAAGACTTAAAGCTTATATTTATTTCATTTTTCTATTTATACATTGAATTAGTTATTTCCAGTCTTATTTAAACTTAGCGCTTTCTTTAAACCGGATGAACCTTTTATAAAAATATGAGTTTAACGTAAAGAACACGAACAAGGTTTTATTCAACTGAATTTCTTCCAGTTTACTAACAAAATATATAAATTTAAAAGAGATATAAATAATAAAATAAAAAGGTTATGTAATTTAAAAGAAATACACGTACTCACAAAAGCAGAACTTTTTTTACACATTTTTTTCTTTAAAACCATAACAATGAGACTAACAATTACCTAGATCTTAGTAATTATTTGTTTTAATAGAACTGTTTTAATTGTACTGTTTACTTAGTTAACCTAAGTTGGTATCACATTTATTTTACATTTACTTTTTTTTTTTAATTATTACTTTTAGACTGTGACGTTTACACCCGGAAGTAATGAGTCACACGTATGTCGCTTTTATTCATTCCTTTTGGTCAAGATCAAAGTGTAGTATCTGTTCTTCAGATGCTGCACTTCATTTTCTTGTTCTCTTTCGGTGGAGGAGAAATCCTTCACGACTGAGACAATTTTTATTTTTGTACCTTTTCTCCACGTTAAAAAACGACCCTGGTGTCTAACTCTGTCCCGTGGGGAGGCATAGTAAATAGGTACAATATAATTGTTTATAATTGTACTATTCAGAAATATTATTTATAGTTCGTCCATTTCAGTTAGTATACATTTCCTTTACGCTTAATTAATTTACAATCATTAATATCGTTAAACAATTCCGTTTAAAACCGAAATTATGCCACCCAAACGAAGTAGAAACGAAAGTGAGGAAGAAAGAATGGAAAGATTGGAAGCTAATAGACTAAGAGTTGCTGCAATTCGCTCCAATGAAAACAATTCAGATAGAGAAAGACGTCTAGAACTTAACAGGATACGTCAAAGAGAAAGGAGAGCAAGACTGTCAGATTTGGAAAGAGAAACCCAACGTGAAGCTGACAGAACTAGACATGCTGTAAGGCGGTTAAATTCATCACAAGATGAAATTCAAGAAAGGCAAAGATATGCACTGGAAAGAGAAGCAATATTACGATCGAATGAATTATATGAGGTAAGTAGACGTACACAAGGTCAGTTGAGAGTGGCTCAACGACATCAGAATGAATCGGAAACCCAACGAAGCTTTCGCCTATACCAAGGGCAACAACGAGAGGCTGCATGGAGAGAGAGTATGACTTTGCCCCAGCAATTGACAGAAAACGAGGCAGCTAGACAACGAATGACTGCTTTGAGACACCATGAAATAGAACACTGCAATAGAAAAGGATTGCTCTACAACAAAAATGACTCTCTCACTACAGCTGATATAGGAAAAATGGACAAAGTATGTCAACATTGCTCAGCTGTAAAATTTAAAGGAGAAACCCCTGGTTGTTGTTGTTCTTCTGGCAAAGTTGTGCTTGATAGCTTTCCACCACTGCCTCAGTTGCTTCAAGATTTGCTCTCCGGCAATGGTCCCATCTCTAAAGATTTTCTGCAAAATCTATGCAGTTATAACAATTGTTTTGCAATGACATCATTTGGTCACAAAATTGCGGCAGTACATGGGTGGAATCCTTCTTTTAGAATTCGAGGCCAGGTTTGCCACCAGATTGGGAGTCTTTTACCACCTGAAGATGAAACAGCAAAGTTTATTCAAGTCTACTTCTTGGATAGTCTGGAAGAGGAACTACATAATCGGGGACGTGACAGTAGACTCAATAAAGACATTCTCCAAAGTCTGACTGAATTTTTACATGAGAACAACAGCTTTATTTGTCAGCTGAAAACAACAAAGGAGAGGATTGAAGAAGAACACTTGGTAGAACATAAAGTTGTCATAAGGGAAGACCGAAGGCCGCAAGAAGAGCATCCACGGCGATTCAATGCTCCAACAACAACGTATGAGATTGGAATATTAATGGAGAATGAACCAACAGCTAACCGGGATATTGTCTTGCGTTTTAGAAATGATACATTAAAATGGATCTCCGAACTACATCCCCTCTACGATACTTTAATGTACCCGTTAATGTACCCCTATGGTTCTCCATCTTACAACATCTACATGAAGGCATCCAATGGGCGAAAAGTTACCCAACAGCAATTTTATTCGTACCATTTAATGACTCGGCCTGGAAACTATTTTCTCTGGTACCGAAGGCTATTTCAACAATGGCTGGTGGATGTGTACTGCAAGATTGAAACAGAACGTTTACAGTTCCCGAGGCGTGAGCAACAGACCCTGAGAGCTGACAATTATAGCAACTTGAGAGATTCAATTCTTAGGGAGGATGGGAATCCAGAACAGTTTGGTCAACGAGTTGTACTTCCGGCAACTTATACAGGAGGCCCTCGATACATGTTTGAGCGTCAAAGTGATGCCATGGCATATGTTCGGCGAATGGGCCGAGCCGACCTCTTCATCACGTTCACAACAAATCCAAAGTGGACAGAAATTACAGAAAATTGTCTTCAAGGGCAAGACCCTCAGGATCGTCCAGATATTGTTGCCAGGGTTTTCAGGCAGAAGCTAAAAAAGTTACTTGAATTTATTAAAAAGGGAGGATTTGGCAGGTTGAGGGCTTTCCTGTACAGTATTGAATATCAAAAAAGAGGACTGCCGCATGCACACATCCTCACCTGGCAGGCCCCAGAGGACAAACTTCTACCAGAAAAAATGGATCTCTGCATATCTGCAGAGATCCCTGACAAAGAGGAAGATCCTGATCTTCATGCTAAAGTGATGGCACATATGGTGCATGGACCTTGTGGACCATTTAATCCAAATTGTCCATGTATGATTGACAACAAATGTTCCAAAAATACCCAAAAGAATTTCTTCAGTGTACCGAGCAAGGCCAAGACTCTTACCCCAAGTACAGGTGAAGAAAACCAGAAGATGGAGGCCAGACTGGTACAATAAGGATGAAGAGAAATGGTCGGTATGTTAATCAAGAAATAACAAACCAGTGGATTGTTCCGTACAACAAGGTCCTCCTTCAGCAGTTCAACGCTCACATTAACGTAGAAATTTGCAGCTCGATCCAAAGCATCAAATATGTCCTCAAATACGTGAATAAAGGATGTGATCAAGCAGTGTTTGAACTACAAAGAACTGATGGAGCATCTAATCAACAAGGCCAAGTACAAAGTCACATTGTGGATGAGATCCAGCAGTTCCAGAATGCAAGGTATGTCGGCAGTTCAGAGGCGGCCTGGAGGATATTGGAACATCCCATCCATGAACATTTCCCCCCAATTGTACAACTTTCTGTTCATCTTGAAAATGGGCAGCATGTCATGTTCTCAGCTGATACTGCTCTGGAACGAGCCCAAGGTCCACCGCCTGCCACAACTTTGACAGCATTTTTTCAACTCTGCCATGAGGATGACTTTGCAAGGGGTCTCAAATACGTAGAAGTCCCTGAGTTTTACACTTGGAACAAATCGACAAAGAAATGGATGAGAAGAATGCGTGGGGTACAAGTTGAAGGTACTGAAAATGATGATGTATGGAAGGCACTATGCATTGGGAGAATCTACACGATTAGTCCAAAAGCAGGGGAGTGTTATTTCTTACGCCTGTTGCTCAATGAGGTTGATGGTCCAACTTCATTTCAAAATTTGCGAGCATACAATGGTCAGGTGTTTGAAACATACAGAGCAGCGTGCCTTGCTCGAGGCCTTCTAGAAAATGACCATCACTTGCATCAAGCAGTAGGAGAGGCAAGTGCCACTCAATCACCTTCAAATTTGCGAATTTTAACAGCCTGTGAGCCAAGAAATCCTCTTGAGATCTGGATGGCTTTTCGTGATGTAATATCTGAAGACATTCTTCACAGATACAGGCAAGAAGTTAACAATCCAGAAGCAGATTTTAATGAGGACATCTACAATAAAACTCTTTGTCTAATTGAAGAAAAAGTTCTCCTTATGTGCGGTCAACCATTGGCAAGCTATGGATTACCTGCACCAACGCAAGGGAGAGATGAAAGACTCGCGAGAGAGTATCAACGTGAAGTTACTTATAATCTTGAAGAACTTTCCCTACAAGCAGAAAATATGCAAGAAAAACTGACCGATTCTCAAAGAGAAGTTTACAATTCATTCATGGCAATGTTGGAAGCACAAGGTGAAATGAACAAAAACATGATGTTTCTTGATGCTCCAGGTGGTACGGGCAAGACTTTTGTAATCAATTTGATCCTTGCAAAGATTAGATCCATGAGAAAGATTGTGCTTGCAACAGCATTCAGTGGCATTGCTGCTACTCTACTACAAGGTGGCCGCACTCTTCACAGCACTTTTAAAGTACCCTTGGATACTCATCGAATGGATCAGCCAGTTTGCAAAATTACTGGTAACTCAGCCTTGGCAAATGTAATTAGAGACACCTCTGCAATCATTGTAGACGAAGCCCCAATGACGCACAAGAGTGCTTATGAAGCAATTGACCGAACACTGCAAGACATCACAGGAAACAAGAATCCCATGGGTGGCATTCCAACCTTATTTTTCGGTGATTTCCGTCAAATCCTCCCAGTGGTTAAAAATGGCACAAGGGCTAACATTGTCAATGCAAGTTTGAAACAATCCTATCTCTGGAGGCACGTTATAGTGAAGAGACTGACTACTAATATGAGAACCTATATCTCTGATAACACAGCTGCAGCAGACTTCTCAAAATTGCTTCTCCAAATCGGTAATGGTCAGTTTCCTATCACTTCTTCACCTGACACAATTAAGATTCCAACTGCGCTTGGTAAATGTGTCGGTAATCAGAAGCAACTGAAAGACAAAGTGTACCCAGACCTGCAAAACAATGGAAAATCACCGGATTGGCTTGCTGAGAGGGCTATTATTTCGCCATTAAACAGCAATGTGAATCATTTGAACAATTCAATAATGGATGAATTTCCAGGAGACACAAAGCAATACAAGTCAGTTGATTCGGCTACTAATGAATATGAAGCTGTTCACTACCCTGTGGAGTTTTTAAACTCTTTGGAGATATCTGGAATGCCTCCACACATTTTAAATCTCAAAATTGGATCGCCAATCATGATTCTTCGATCCTTGGAACCGCCAAAAACAACAAACGGAACCAGATGTGTTATCACCAGATTGCACACCAATGTACTTGAGGCCACCATTTCCTGTGGTCCCTACAAAGGCGAAACCGTTCTACTGCCAAGGATCCCCTTAGTTCCATCGGACTCAGAACTTCCATTTAAATTCCGGAGACTCCAATTTCCTGTGAAGGTGTGTTTTGCAATGAGCATAAACAAAAGTCAAGGTCAGACATTTAACACCATTGGCGTAGACTTGACATCAGACTGCTTCAGTCACGGTATGTTCTACGTCTCCATCAGCCGGACAGGAAGTTCAGAAAAACTCTACATTCTGGCTCCAAATCAAAGCAGCAGAAATGTAGTTTACCCTGAGGCTCTTCAGTGAAAAGTTCGAGAAATGGATATGAGGAAAAACTGACATGATCTGATTGTGGAAAGTTTTTAGTATTGAATGTGCAAGATAAAATTTAAGCAAGAGTTGAAAATTACTTCAATGAAAAATTTACTATGTAACATCAAGTAACCTTCCTTTTGATGAAAATCTTTTGTGAAGTTCCTGATTGAATTTCAGTCACTACAAGAGGTAGTTAAAATGTTAATCACCTTATGCAATCGTTGCTCTTACAGCATCAACTTACTGGAAAGGTGCCCACAGATTTTGGTACCCGAGTGCGCAACAAAGCTCCGTGCGAAGCACGGGTATCTTTGCTAGTATATATATATTTCGATACCTACACGAATTCGATACTCACGCAAATTCGATATATGCACAAATTCAATACACACGGATTCGATATATCTGTAACAGAGAGCGGACTCGTGTATGTAAATGCCGAGCCGTGTAAAAGGAACCTGTGAGCAGACAGACGATTACGGTCGTGAGATCAGAGGTCAGAGAGAAGTAGCACGATCAGGTCTTATTCAAAAAAGTACCCGGAATTAAATATTGTTACAAAAAAGGAGTCGAGTTATTACTTGCCCTATGTTCCTTGCGACGCACTTAACTACAACGCGTGTCTACATGTTAGCGCGTGTGTAACCGAGTGTGTAACGGTATATACACGCAAATTTGATGCACATAAATCCCGTGCACACACATCTTTGATAATAAACGGATTGCATAATATATGACTTTTATATACTCACGAATTCCATATACACACATCTTCGATACATAGACAGAATCGATATATACATGGCTTCGATAATTCTAGGTGAGAAGTTGTGCCCTCTGTTTGATAACGCACACACACACACACACACACACACACACACACACACACACACACACACACACACACACACACACAACAATACTTAATTCTAGGTGTTAATCTAAGGCTTCTTTTTTTTTAACCTTGTTATCGCAACCAGTTATCTATTTGCAACCTGGATGTCAGCAAATCGACTACGGATTCTATTTTTGGTTCGGTCCTGTACTCACAAGGACAATATTCCTGAATGAACAACCGGTTTTAAAAGGCCCCGCAGGTCAATGGGCATTACCTTACTATGTAGAATCTAATTGTAAATAATTTGGCGGGCTATTTAGAGTGCCAGCACCGAGTAGCAACCTTTATTATATGCTTTGCCCTATCATAAAACGAACGGTTCGCCCATTGATACCTTTCCACCTGTCTAGGAAGGAGCTATTTTAAAACAGATGCTCAAAGGCGGTATTTAGCATTTGTTCGTCGTACCATTGTGAATGTGCTTACGTGTTACTTAATGGCTAGATATTTGTCTCAGAGACGCAGGTTATAGTAACATTTTACGTAGTCTTAGTGTTTACTTCTGGTGTGCTTGTGTGTGTATGTGTGTATGTATGTGCATGTATGTGTATGTGTGTTTGTATGTGTGTGTATGTGTATATTTATGTGAGTGTATGTGTGTTTGTATGTGCGTGTATGTGCATTTGTATATGTGTGCATGTGTGTGTTTGTGTGTGTCAATATGGACAAAGTTTTTTTTGCTAATGAAGATGTGTACGCGCGTGTGTGTGTGTGTGTGTGCGTGTGCGAGTGCCTATATAAGTGCAACTTATGTGTTATTTAATGTATACGTTTCATTGATTGGTCGTTAAGTCTGTAAAAAAGCATACATTAAACAATGTAATATGTAACCTCCGACCGTCCCATGCACACGTAAGCACGCACCTAACCACGCACACAACGCTTGGATGATTATATAATCATGAAAGAACAACTTACAATACGTAGCTAAAGCAAAAAAATTGTTTTGGACGATTAAAATTTTTTTCAGCGCTATTAACAATGTCTACCCATTTCTTAATTATTCATGATAATTAATGTTTGGTCCTATGTTTTTAAACATGCTGTGAATCATAAATCTATGACTCTAAGATTATAATTATTTTGTTAAGGGAATGTTTGAAGATCTATTTGTAGCAAAGTTCAAGCAAATCAGTTTGCAGGACTTCATATTGAAGAGTTCATGGTTTCAGTTTCGATTTCTAGTCATGGCATCCGCTTTATTTGGGGAAATATTATTCATTACTATGAATGTAATATTCTGTATTTCTAAATACAATTAAGATCTCATATTTCTGAATTTTTGAGATGAGGATTGTTAAGATTTTATGTTTCTGATTTTTTTAGATGAGGATTGTTAAGATCTTATGTTTCTGATTTTTTGGGATGAGGATTAAGATTTTATGTTTCTGATTTTTTTTAGATGAGGATTGTTAAGATCTTATGTTTCTGATTTATTGGGATGAGGATTGTTAAGATCTTATGTTTCTGATTTTTTGGGATGAGGATTGTTAAGATTTTATGTTTCTGATATTTTTAGATGAGGATTGTTAAGATCTTATGTTTCTGATTTTTTGGGATGAGGATTGTTAAGATCTTATGTTTCTGATTTTTTGGGATGAGGATTAAGATTTTATGTTTCTGATATTTTTAGATGAGGATTGTTAAGATCTTATGTTTCTGATTTTTTTAGATGAGGATTGTTAAGATTTTATTTTTCTGATTTTTTTAGATGAGGATTGTTAAGATCTTATGTTTCTGATTTTTTGGGATGAGGATTGTTAAGATCTTATGTTTCTGATTTTTTGGGATGAGGATTAAGATTTTATGTTTCTGATTTTTTTAGATGAGGATTGTTAAGATCTTATGTTTCTGATTTTTTGGGATGAGGATTGTTAAGATTTTATGTTTCTGATTTTTTTAGATGAGGATTGTTAAGATCTTATGTTTCTGATTTTTTGGGATGAGGATTGTTAAGATCTTATGTTTCTGATTTTTTGGGATGAGGATTAAGATTTTATGTTTCTGATATTTTTAGATGAGGATTGTTAAGATCTTATGTTTCTGATTTTTTGGGATGAGGATTGTTAAGATCTTATGTTTCTGATTTTTTGGGATGAGGATTAAGATTTTATGTTTCTGATATTTTTAGATGAGGATTGTTAAGATCTTATGTTTCTGATTTTTTGGGATGAGGATTGTTAAGATCTTATGTTTCTGATTTTTTGGGATGAGGATTGTTAAGATTTTATGTTTCTGATTTTTTGGGATGAGGATTAAGATTTTATGTTTCTGATTTTTTTTAGATGAGGATTGTAAAGATCTTATGTTTCTGATTTTTTGAGATGAGGATTGATAGTTTGTATAATTTTGATTCTTTGGAATTCTGTTCTCATCTTGAGAGTCTGAAGGAAAATATTATTATTATTATTATTATTATTATTATTATTATCATTTCGGCCGATGTAACCTTCGACTGTCTTCAGGTGTATATTGTCGAACTCGCGAATCTTTCTGTCGAATTCGGGAATCTGCACGGAATTCCAAACGAATCCCTTCATTTAATCCTCTGCAGATGCTGAAAGATGTTATCTATCCCTTGTTTAAAAAGAACTGTTCTGGTATTATATTGCCCGATTTGTTGAACTGTTGTTGAACTGTATCTATACGTTATTTACACTTATAAATATATGTATACATACAGTAGACGTCATCATACGTATCGACAAGTATCTATTTACTATGCCTCCCCACGGGACAGAGTTAGACATCAGGATCGTTTTTTAACGTGGAGAAAAGGTACAAAAATAAAAATTGTCTCAGTCGTGAAGGATTTTTCCTCCACCGAAAGAGAACAAGAAATAGAAGTGCAGTATCTGGAGAACAGATACTGCACTTTGATCTTGTCCCGATCATACGTATCGACAAGTATATATTCAACATCCTAGAGGCGCTACGGATGGTGATACAAACGCATTATATATATATATATATATATATATATATATATATATATATATATATATGATCACAAAAAGGTTATGCATGCATCATGGTATATACTTTTATTAAATATACACGTCAAAAGAATGAAATAGATAGGGTTATATACACCGGCTATCTAACAAGCTTACTCTGACCTCCTCTTAATACCCTCATTCACGGCTCTGTTAGTAGGTTTTCTGACATCGTCAGCTTAAGTAAAAATAATGTTTCAATTTTTGTTTTTCGGTTACATTAAATAACTCTTGTCTGTGTTAAGTAAATATCATATTAAAATTTACCTCGTCATTTTTCTCATTTAATTTCTTATTTTGTTACACATTTGACCGCGTATAGAAACAGTATTTTGAGGCTATAGAAACACGAATGTAGCGGAATTTCGAAACGATTCCTACGAACGCTAAAAAAAATACTCTAATTGCTACACTCTTTCTTTCTCCGCGAAACAAAAATGTAGTAGGCAAAACAAACAAACAAAAAAATACAACTAAAAACAGACGGAACAAAAACTCGCTTCTCGCAGACACATGGGTCGTAACAAGCACAATCTACTCGCCAGAATCACCTACACACAATCTGCAGAACGCGCCCTCTCCTTTCCAGTGTCCTGCCTTTATAGCGGCCGGGAATGACATATTTGCATAATCGCGTGAGAGCAGACGTGATTCAACGATAATTACATTGGGTAAACGCTAATAAAAGCCCATGGACGCCATCTTGGAACTCTCTCTTTCGCTCAGCCCAAAACAGACTTATCCGAGGTAAGCTCTCTATTTCTCATTTTGGTTACTGTGAATTCTGCTACACTCCCCCTGATCTCATGATCACAAACGGGGCATGGAGGCAGTCGTCTTTGTCGAGTACTTCTTCGAAGAACCGGAGGCAGCACTTCCTCCTTGTCATCTTCCTCATTACCACCGTTATTGCCGCCAGCCTGTTCCATAGGCGGTGTTTCACAATCAGGGCAGGGACAGGGGGGTGGTATCTGTCTTTGTCGGATACTCCTTCGTAAAGGCAAGACGGGTGGTCCCTCTTCCGCTTCTTCAGCATGTGCATTATATGGCTCTCCATCGTCCTGCATTATACTCTCTGCTCGTTCAGAAGACATTGTACCGTCTTCCTCTTCCTCCGCCACGCTCGAGGAACACTGTTTCCAACTGATGGGTCACGCTTGCCGAGTCCTGCCTTGCCAATTTCCTCCAAATGGAGAAACGTGATGGACTACAGTCTGTTAGAGTTAAAAAATGGAAGGTGCCATAATGCGTGATATCCATTCCAATTCTTTGCCAATTCTCGTTAACTTCCAGCTTTCCCTTTTTCCACCTGACTGGCGCTGGGTCAATGGATTGACATTCCTCACATTTCCGTATGACCGTTTTAACGGTTGCTTTTGTCGTGGTTGGGCAACTTCTCCTGACAAAGTAGGTAGTGCGTCGCACCCCCGGATGTCCACTACCTTTGTGAATAGCCATGATTTGACTCTCATCCAGCTCATCTGTGTGAACCGCGCCTATCACCGGGTCAAGCCCGTTTTTCTTTTTCATTGCCTCAAACCATGTCTGTGGTACTCGTGTCAATCGGTCAGCAATGTTTCGTGCTGATGGAACCAGCGTCACGTCCACTGTCAGCCCGTACTCTTTCACGAGCTCCTTTTGAGTGCTTAGTCGCATCCTAATAAGCATATCGCTTGCTGCTTTGGTGCGCACTCGCGCCTTTCCAGTTAGCGTGTCCGAGACCCAATGGTATGCGCAGACAGAATCTGTCTTTATGTGTAGCACTTTGCTCTGCCATTGTAGAGCCAAATTGATACCTTTCAATACGGCATCCAGCTCGGCTAAGTTGATATGTTGAGAGTCACCTTCAGGTCGCAGCTAACATGCATCCTCCAACACAGTTTCGCACATCTCCAAGGATGCACCAATTGCTAGGGAGCTAGCATCGACCCATACATTCAGATCTTTGACATCCACACACCAATTTCCCCGGACCGGATCGTTCCACTGCAGAGATTACAAGATTTCGAACATCATACGATGCAGTACGGCGTCCCTTACTTCATCATCCCAGCCCTTCGTTACCGAACTTACTCTCCTTCTAAGTATTCCACAAGCCACACGAAGCCAACCGCACATCGGAAAGTGCCCGACAAGTCGACCACACAGGGAAAACATTATTCGTCGCGTAACAATGCTGGGAGCCTCTGGAATTGTATTTCCTCGCTTCCACCGTAGTTCACTGTGTTCCATCCAGACCGCCAATCCCAGCACCCGTGCACCGTCCTTCAACCGCTCCGGGTTCTTGCACTCCAAACCGAACTGCGCTAGGTGTTCTCTTACATGGGTCGCGGGCACCACGTCCTCGTTGACAAAAAGCAGACGTGATTCAACGATAATTACATTGGGTAAACGCTAATAAAAGCCCATGGACGCCATCTTGGAACTCTCTCTTTCGCTCAGCCAAAAACAGACGTATCCGAGGTAAGCTCTCTATTTCTCATTTTGGTTACTGCTAATTCTGCTACACTCCGCTTCTTGGAATTCACTTTTTTTTTTCACTTCCAAGAGCAAGTAAGTTTCACAGGAAGATGTAAAATCAAAATATTTTCAACCAATGGAAATCCTTTCAACCCCCCTCCCGAATATAGAAACTGTTTTAAGACATGATCAACTAAATCAGTTTCCTCCAGATGTCACCAGTCGGTTGTGCACGGAAGAACTCAAGAACGTCTCTCACCTCCCGGTGTTGGGGGAGCCAAAAAGCAAAAGGAAATGATTTAATGACTCACGTACATACCTTCATAACTCGCGCACATCTAACATGATATGCACACACTATACACAAGAAAAAGGTAAATCAACGCACACGCATACACAACACCACACTGCCAAATACTAACATATATACTCACATATGTATGTTACTTACACATGCGTATCCACACTATTAACACATTGATTTATGACGAGTAACTTACTTTACCAAATACGGATTTGCATCACCAGACGCTTACCATTGATTTCTGGCTGGCATCGGAAAAGAAAAGACAAAATAGGAGGAGGAGGAGGAAGAGGAAGAGGAGGAGGAGAAGAAGAAGAAGATTATTTGGTTGTTTTTGTTTTACGGCATATCAACCTCTTTCAGGTTATTTGATGCCGAATCCAGTGAGTTTGAAGAAAATTATTTGATAAAATATATTTTTTTTCAAGTCAGTTTCTACTTAACCCATAGTTGAGACCCTAATAGGTACTACCACTCTGGGTCAGAGTGGACATGGGAGCAATGGCAATTAAAGGGTGGCTCTACACTCCCTAAAGCCCCCAAGCTGGCGCCTCACCATCGGATATAGTTTAAGGTCATATCCAGAACCGAAGAAGAAGAAGAAGAAGAAGAAGAAGAAGAAGATAACGTCTACTACCATATTTTTGTGTAGTTGGGGTCTTTTAAAGAGATAGGATGGGGACAGTCATATTTACTAGAGACGGCGGACATGTATATTTATGAGGGGGAGAAGAGAGAAAGAGAACGACATTTATACATTTTACAGTCTGTGGACTTATAACATATATTTAGAGAGGAGAGAGGTGGTGATCAGTTCTTAAACACAGAGAAGAGGGTACAGTCATTACTTATGATAGAGAGGGGGACACATTACTTAGATGGTTTATACACAAAGTTCATTATAACGATGAGTGGACACAATATTCATATAAAGGATGTTTCACATTACCTTTAATTGTTGAACAATGACAGCAGTTACAAAATATGATGTGTTCTTTATTTCATTCGGCCGCTTGCCATGATAATTCGTTCCAGGAATTCAAAGATGACTACATGATTAAAACTTTCTAACCCTTCGCTTCCAAAGGGGGACCCTGCTTCTCTGACGATGTCATCTCTGTCTCTCGTCTATCCAACTCTGTCTCCCGTCTGTCTAACTCTAGCTCCTATATTGAGAATTAATTTCTGTTATGACGTCATACGCATGTCCAAAACGTGCTGGACCCTGTGGAGAACTCACGTGGCCTAAACATACTTTGTTTGGCACGTTTCCAAACCACTTTTGCAGACAATGCATTTTCTCTAACCTATTTTTTCGACCTAACTTATTTTTCGATATGTTTTTAATTTTCTATTGTTCGTTCTTCTAACTGACCTTATTTTAATTCACTTTTCATAAAAAGAATTGAATGATTAAATTCCTTTTCAAACAACATATCTAAAGTATTTTATGTGAAATCTGAAGAATGCAAAAATTCCATTTCTGACCCTATTTCCGAACCTTGCTTACGAGGTTCGAATCTCGATCTATCTAATCTAATTTTTACTTATCTTATGTATTTCTTACTTACAAGAAAAGGAAGACCTTTCTTGTAACAATATCACCACAACCAATAAATTTCCTCAACGAAATGGACGAACGATGGAAATCGAGTTTTTAGCTTCGGTTCTATCCCAGTTGAAGTTTTGTAGTAATATTAAGGACGAGCGAACAATGCATTTGGGCTTTAAAAATCCCTTTCGGATTTTCTCCGTTCTTCAGAGTATACATGTACATATATCAAACACCCTCACACCATCTATCTCCCATGGGGAGGAGGAAACAGCTATCAAAAAAAGCTTGAGTGCTGTCTCTAGTGGTTCAGACGAAAGAGAGCCGATTCTCTCCATCAATTTGCTACATCCACTTCTTGTGTGTTAGTGACGTCACAGTCAGAACACGCAGTCGTCTTCTAGTATTTATCTTTACTATTATATAAAAGTCACTTTGCGCGCACGCGTGCGTGTGTGTGTGTGTGTGTGTGAGTCCCTTCCTCATAGGTTCAGAAACTGCTGAGCCTATCTTTTGCAAATTTCACACAAAGGTAATTTATGTTTGGCAGTTCTTAGATATGTTTTGTACAGAAATACATCCGATAAGTATCAAAAATCGAAAAAAATCCGATATTAAAAATAGTCTTTTTTCTCTTAAAGATGAAAAAAAGAATTTTTACAGGAGAACATTTTACGTTACACCGTTTCTTCTCTTATAGATAAAAAAAGAAGAATTTTTTACAGCGAAATGTTTTACGTTACACCGGCCAAGGGAAATAATAAAATTATTTTCCTTGGTCAGTGTAAGGTAAAATATTTCCCTGCAAAATTCTTCTTTTTTATCTAGAAGAGAAGAAAGATTGTTTAAGAGCGTCAGGTCCAAATATCAGCTGACGTGATATTGTGAATAAACGCAGACGGAATTTGATGGGCGACATTGTCATTATTATGTTTTCTTTTCTTCTTTTTTTTGCAAATTACTCCATAGAGCAAATTATTCCTCTTAGTATATTATAATAAATAGAGGATTGATTCTATAATAATACATACGCAATCTGTATAAATTAAATATCATTTTATGTATGATCGGTCAACGCCAGGCGGCTAGCCAGGCCTAAATATAACATTCCACTCTACCTAATTTTTAATACTACGTGGAAATTTGCAATATCAACCCCATCTTTATACATCTGTCTCTAATCAAAGAGCATTTCATTTTTCATACGACGTTACTTCTGAAAACTCACTCTTAAAATATTTCTCTCTCTATGTATCCCTTGTCAAATTACTGTACAAATATGGTGTTTATGTCCATTCTCCATATCTGATATGTGAAATCCAGCATCTGGATAAAATTCAATGATTTACTACTCGAATGGTGCACGATCTATGGGATCTACCCTGTGAAAACTGACTCAAGAAGCTTAATCCTTTCTCTTTTGAGTGCCGAAAATTACGCGGTGATCTCAATTGAACCTAAAATGTCACCAAAGGGCATTATAATATTTTTCAGGACCGATTATTCACTCCTGCACCAAAAAGAGGTCTATAGGAATACAACAAGAAACTATTTCATCGCCGATTTTGATTAAACCAAAAGAGGGTTGTTTTCTCAATCAGAATCCCTGGATCTTGAAATACATTTCCAAATGAGGTAATAAATGCGTCAACAACACAACGATTCAAGGTGAATTTGGACAGATTCTGAGCTACTGTGTCCTCTTCTTGTTGGCTAATCAAGATCCCCGGGGAGTGACGTCAAATAAAGAGTCGGTCACAAGTCTGGATGCAAGGCCGGCTGGACGGCAAACAAAAGTCGGTCACAAGTCTGATTGCAAAGCCCGGGAGATGACGTCAAGGGAGGACAAATTCTAGAACTTAAAATCCCTGGTCAGCGAGTAACCACATTTTTTGGAAACAATACAAGTTGTAATGTTGACGTCATCTGGGCCAAATAAAAAGAGACAGAGAGACGGAGTAGAGAGAACGCGACACGAGAGGGTGCTAGCAATTCAGTCTTCTTCACGCTCTATAACACACACCATTAGATTTGTCAAAATGTTATTCAAAAATACAAATGCTATATTTACAAATAAAGGAATATTTTCTAACTAGCTGTGTGTTTTTATTATAGCCAACGAGTGTGTAAATCGAGACATGACAAAGATTGATTTTTTTAGAAATGTAAATAATATAAAACACATTTGACGATCGGCTACCAGCGATATATAACATTGTGTAAATTCCTATCACCGTTTCCCTACATGACAGTGGAAGCACGATTATGTTATTTTCTATTAAATAAATTGAATTGGAATCGAATTAAATAATATCACTACAAAACTTCAGCTGGGATAGAAGTGAAGTTCAAGAACAATATTTCGGCGATAACTGTCTCTATGTCTGTTACCCGTTAAAAAGTGGTTGTGATCGATGTTTTCCCCTCCCCAGATCTCGATAAGAAACAGGAAGTAATCATGCCCTTTCAACGATCACAACCAATCACGAAGACTGTATCAAGTTGACAAGTATTGACAGGTCGTCTTGATGACTTCACCCAACAACGTTTCCATGACAATGAATCCTTTCATTAACGATGGATTGCCGAAACGAACCATTCCCTTTGAAGTCTTTAACGCAAACAGACCCTGAAAGATATCGGCGAGAAAGCCACGAATTAATCGCACCAAATATCTTTTATCGACCCGAAGGCCTACTCGGTGAATAAAGATGATCTAGATAAAAACAATGGACATTTTTGTAGCGAAGCGTTAAAATATCAAACGTTCAGGCGTAGGTGAGCACAGCTTTGCGTAAAACCGTTCTTTCTTTCTTTCTTTCTTTTTTCTTCCTTATTTTAAAGCTAAAATAAATCCAAAAATCTCGTTAAGAGGTTCCGTCGGTCTGCAATAGTCCATGTTTAAATAGCATTTCTACTGCTAAACGCGACTTTTGAATGGGTGCCTCTCTTTTTGAAATGTCCATGTTTCTCTGTAAAAGCGTATGTTCATCGGACACCATTAGTTGGTTTGTCAGCTTTAAATTTGAAATCGGATATTCATCGATAATCGCACAGATTGAATGGGCTCAATATTTTTTAAACAAATTCAAGCATTTATATAAGCGGGTTATATCTGTCTGTGAAAAAGCATTCGCGTAAGACTGACATATTTTAAATATTCGTGTCGGTTTGTCACGCTTAACATTTCTATCACTAAACGTATATATTATAGACTAGCCTGGGTACCCGGTGTTGCCCGGGTGTTTGGAGGTGGGTGGTAGAAGGCAGGCAGGCAGGCAGGCAGGCAGGCAGGCACCCGTACCACGTAGGAGGTAAAGAACGTAAAAACAACAACAAAAAACAAAACAAAACAAAACGTGGTGTATTTGCTGTTGCGCCCATCGTCAAACCGGAAGTGGCGAAGGTTTAAATTAAGGTTAATGAATCGAAAATATCGGCGAAAAAAGCGACCGCTCCCTGTAAAAAAGTGCCTAGTTGAGGACGAAGGAATTTATTTTTTCAGCCAATTTTTCGATATTTGTTGTCCGAAGGGTCAAGCTTTAAAACGATACTGATCTCGTGAAAATCTGCCGCCACTGTCGAAAGTTTTAGGCATACATACATACATACATACATACATAATACATACATACATACATACATACATACATACATACATACATACATACATACATACACGCATAACTTTAAACAGACAGATAAGATTCATATAATAGATGTGTATAGACCTTTTACATGCGTCCGAGATATTCTTTCTATTCAGAAAATAATCTTTTTTTCGGTCGGTCTTTCAGTCACTCTTAACCCTTAGGCTACGTTGGCTGTTAATTCTTTTATACCTTGTTTTTACTATTACAAACAACTGCAACAATGCTGTCTTCAAGGACTATGGAATGCTTTTTTCCCTAACTGTATTAATCAGTGAATGAGACCCATGCTTGAAACTCATGTTTGAATGTTTGTATTGATTTTGATAAAAAAATTCTTTTTCAAAGACCCTAGACTGGATTTTATGTGATGTGAAACAATTCACACCCATCGTAGGCAATGTGCGTAAAAATACAATCGTAGTCCAAGGGTTAAGCTGAAAGATTATTTTCGTTAGTCTGTTAAATTTAAGGTTGAAAAATTATTTTCGTCGGTCTGTTAATCTTAAGCTGAAATACCACTTTTTTTTTTTTTTTGCCAGTAAGTCAGGTTGATTTTTGTTAACTTCAAACAATGAAAATTGCCACTAAGAATTAGGATCCATATTTATAGATGGCGTTCTAAGTGTGTGTGTGTGTGTGTGTGTGTGTGTAACGAGATGTTTTTTTTTCACGTTACTTTTATATGTCAGCATATTAGTAGTCCTGGAAACAGGGAGCAAGGAGAAAATTCCAAAGTCTGGAAATGCGAGTAAAGAAGCTACTAGAGTAGAAAGCTTTCCAGCATAAAGAGATCGCCACAGTGAAGGAGTGAGATCGTGCTGATTGCTAGGTTGGTCAAGGGCATTTACTTATTACAAATTTAGTAAGCTTATAGGAGCACGTTTCACCAAATAACTTGTAAAACAAGCTCAGAGATAAAACATTGTGGCGATGGAACAGTAATCTGAGCTTGGCAGACAGTATGGTGCCTATTAGATTAAATACTTATTTTTGGACCCTGTTAAAAAGGAAGTGATCCGTGGTTGGTACACCGACTCAGATGTGGCAACAATATTTCATGTATGGACGAATCGTGGCTTTGGTGAAATATAAGATATTGAAAGATGTGAGTTTTCTAGCACGGTAAAGGGAGTCCCATATATATATATATATATATATATATATATATATATATATATATATGGCAAAAGTACCTGTCGTTGACTGGGTTCTAAAACAGCCTACAGAACATGAACTCTGATTTATTAAAGTATGATAGGTTATGAAAAGGAAGTGTTATAAAGAGATAGCTTCGAATTTGGGGGTATCAAACAAAAGCAAAATATGATGAAAGTAAAAATAAAATAGATAAACCCCATAATTTATTATACCATACCTATTCACACTGAAACACTTATCACAATATTATGTGGATCTATATTAAAAAACCTTGTTAAACTTTGTGACATATTTCCATTCTATGGAAGTCAGGCGCGAACGAACACCCCATAATTTTATCATACCATATTTCTTCAAACTGAAACATAATTATTAAAGTATACTTACGCAGATAGATATGAAAAGTCTTTATTAAAGTTTGTGCCTATTTCAATTCTATGGGGGCCAGGCGCGAACGCAGAACACACAATTTTATTATACCATCCCTATTTAAGTTAAAACATACTTATCAAATTATTATTATTATTATTATGTACATCTATATCAAAAACACTTGTAAACGTTTTTTTTTATTTTTAAATTTTTTATTTCCATAGTTTGTGGACCAGGCGCGTACGCATACCCCACAATTTTAATGAATCATCATTATGCCAAATCAAATATACCCATTCCTGTGTCTCGATACATCTATCATTATATGTGATCAGTTTTCTATAATAGTCAACCATATAGGATCCTATTCGTAACCAGATACACACACAGACGTTCAGCTTTATATATATATATATATATATATATATATATATATATATATATATATATATACCAACGAGGCACTACTTATCAAAGTCCATATGCCACTCGAGGATAAGGGTTCATAAGTGTACATTAGTCAATGATATATATATATATATATATATATATATATATATATATATATATATATATATATATATTCAAGCAGATATTATCTAATACAGCGGAGATACTTTGCTTTATGATTACTTTGTTTTTATATTTTCAATTTTCCGTATGATCATTTTTATATGAAGTTCCATAGTTATCACGAGCGCTTTCGATTCGACCGCGAATCATCTTTAGGTGGAATTCATGGAGTTAATGAGGTGAAATGAATATGAGCAAAAATAGAAAGTAGAAAAGTGAAAAGTAAAATATACAATAAATTGTGTCGAGTAATGGAAGGTTAAAAATATATAAAACGTCGAGTAAAAGTCGAGTTAAAATCTGAGTTTTAAAATGAACGAGTCCATGGGCTAATAATTTGTCGTTTACGTACTACGCCAGACAGTTAAATCGGTTGTTGCTCTTCAAGAATGCGATGTTATTTATAATAAGGTGCTGAGTTCAAATGTAAGATGCTTCGAGAATTTTAAACTTTAAAAAATTATTTTCGTGTTGTACAATTTGTGTATTATCAACAAGGATTTGTCTAAGATTTTAGGTCAGTTATTTTCTTTTATTAAATGCTAGTATATGGTGCTGCTGATGTTTAAATGCATAGTAAGTCAGCGGGATAATGCTGTCGTGGTATGTCCAATGTATGTATTCGTTCTACGTTTATTTTGGGAGTTACATTTTCCTGCAGCGCATCTAAAACTTATACACAACATTGGTTTGCTTTAATGTTTTTACAGCCGAGGAACAGTTGTTTTTAACCAAGAGGTTTTGAGTTCTGAACTTTTTATAATAAATGATAAATTTAATTCTACAGTTGCAACAAGAGTCAAGTATCGACGATGCTTTTAATTGCCTTTTCTTCAACAAATTTTTGTGTAGAGCAATTCTGGTTTCTGATTGGTTGGTAGCAGAACGTGAATTAATTTGATTCGTCAGTACCTAGCAGCATCGTTTATAAATAGAATCTCCCAAATGTAAGAAACAATACCCCTGATTAGTCAAAAATATTGTTTGTGGAATTTACGTTGAATTTTAGGCACAGACAAATAATAAGGGAAATTGTTGGAATTTGTTGTAGCTAGACGAGTGTCTACTGCAAATTCAAAGGAAGAGTGAAAATCCTTCGCAAATATCAGATATTTTAATCTTCTTAAGAAATATATACCTGATGCCAGCCTTTTCCTATTTTGGGGGAAATTAGTATGAATTTGCGGAAATAGCTTTAATAACAAAGCGTACGTATAAAAAAGTTGTCAGATGGGACAAATATTGTTCAGTGTCCCTAAATTATATTTCCCATCGTTTTCATTGATTTCATATTGAACAGTAATTAATGTTTTTAATCATACTAAGAGGAATTTTCACTCTTTTCATCACATCTACTCACACTCGTCTCTTGATCATCTTTAAAAAAATTTAATCTATACTCCTATAAATTTGTTTTTTTTTTGTGTAGTGATATTCATATTAAAACCCCTTTTTTCTATTTATTTAAATGGAAAATACAACTTCGTTATATATGAGTCATGGAATTGCATTCACCTGTCAAAAATCTATCTAATTTGTATATTAATTTAGACATTCAGTTTAATTAATTCCCTAATAGTTTTTTTTTTCATTTCTGATGGGGTGATCATCTTTAGTTCACTATTACGTGTAATTATATTCATGCAGATATTTTACATGATTTATACTTGCGTAATATTTGCGTAAATATAGTAAACACAAACATCTTTCTCTCTCTCTCTTTATCTCTCTTTCTCTCACTATATATATATATATATATATATATATATATTTTTTTTTGTTTAAAAAATTGCCTACCAAACTCCTCTGTCAGTTTTTGATCTACAAACATGAAACTTCATATATAGGGTATTCCAAACCCATGCGAAACTTTATATTTGATTTTTGGCCGGGGAAAATCGTTGCAAAACTGTGAAAATTAAAAACATGGAATTTGCCAGGTGAAGGTCGAACGGCAGCATTACAGAATATGCATGCGTAACGTAGTAGCTGTTGGTTCATGTTTTAATTTTTAGCCTTGCAGCAAACATGTCTTCATAGCTCAGACATTAACGTCAAAGAAAAAGTAAATCGTAAGACATACGTTTCGGTTTCAATTATCGGTGGTGGCGTTCATGTTATTTAAAAAAAAAAACCTTCTGAAATCATTATTATATATTGGGCCCGATATTATATAATAATAAATACGAAATCTGCATTAATCAAAATATCATATTTAAGCGTATTTTACAACCGGGCAATGCCTATTAGTATATATATATATATATATATATATATATATATATATATATATATATATATATATATATATATATATATATATATATATATATACACTTGTGCCCGATATTATTCATACCCCCTCTTGAAAATTGAGTTTATTAGGTGTAACTTTGTAAGAATTTATTGTTTACGTCCATATTGATACATATTCTTAATAAACCTCTTCTGATCATTTTCGTCATTTTAAAATCTCGGGATACTTGTAATAAAAGAAATATACAGCTATTTATAAAATCTGCAATGTTCAAAAATAATCATACCCCCTTATTTTTTCAGTATTAATCGAGTTTCTGACTGTTTGTTTCCTGTTTGATTCTTATTTTGAATGCTTTTATACAACCTTTGATTAATTTCATTGCGTTTTTTGCATTTTTTCAGAAATTAAAATGATATCAACTGAAAACCAATAAAAGAATAAAAATTATTAGAATGGGGAAGAAAAAAGAGCTTAGTAATGATCTTAGGACTAAAATTGTGAATTCACATAAGGATGGTTTAGGTTACAAGTCAATTTCCAAGAAATTTGAGGTCCCTACAGCAACAGTACAGAGCATCATCAAAAAATTCCAGAGCCACCACACAACAAACAACTTGATTGGTAGAGGAAGGAAAAGGAAACTGTCTGCTAGAGCCACCAGGAATATTGTAAGAAGTGTTAATGCAAATCCAACCACCACTACTAAGGACATTTTAGAAAATCTGGAGTCTTCTGGCATAAAAATATCAAGGCAAACATTGCAAAGGACTCTGCATGAAAATGGTCTGAAAGGAAGAAGACCAAGAAGGACTCCATTGCACACCGGAAAACACCTTGCAGCACGTCTAAAGTTTGCTAGGACCCATGTGAATTCTCCAGAGTCCGTTTTCTCAAGTATTTTGTGGACTGACGAAACAAAAATTGAATTGTTTGGCCATATGGATGCTTCTTACGTTTGGAGGAAGAAAGGAGAAGCTTACAACCCAAAGAACACCATACCCACGGTGAAACATGGTGGTGGTAGCCTAATGTTTTGGGGCTCCTTTTCGGCTAGTGGTCCAGGTAGTTTGGTCAAGATAGATGGAACCATGAAGAAGGAGCAATATTTGGAGATACTCCAGAAAAACATTAGACAGGATGCGGAGAAGCTCCATTTAGGACCAAACTGGGTCCTTCAACAGGATAATAATCCAAAACATACTGCCAAAATAGTCAAGAAATGGTTTGAGGATAATCAAATTAATGTTTTGGAATGGCCTAGCCAGAGTCCCGACCTGAACCCTATCGAAAACCTCTGGCACATATTGAAAACTGAGGTTAAAAAGCGGAAACCTAGAAATTTGAGGGATTAAGAGAACTACTGCATTGAAGAATGGTCAAAAATCAGTGTTGATGCTTGTAAAAACCTTGTTGATAAATATCCAAAACGGTTACAGGCAGTTATTAAGAATAAAGGGCATGCTATTGACTATTAGTAAGAGAGGTATGAATAATTTTGAACTAGTGCCATTATTGTTTTTGTTTGTATAATGTTTCAAACTTGCATAATTTATTTATTTGTTGAGTTTAAATTAAATGCTTATGCTTGATTTATTGTTTGAAATCCCTTTAATATTGTCTACCTTCTGGTTTGAGCAATATTCTTATAGAAATCTCAAAGATCCGAGGGGTATGAATAATATCGGGCACAAGTGTATATATATATATATATATATATATATATATATATATATATATATATATATATATATATATATATATCGACTGGCGTTAATCGTGACACCCTGCAGTGATGATTCCCGAACGAGTGAAACACTGGTCTGTAAGTATTTAATTATTGTAATAAATAATAATGTCAGCCCCTTTAAGAAACTTATTTCTTATCGTTGAGCACTTTCAGTTGTAATAAGTCGGTCAACTTAGCTCATATGCGTCGATCGTCATATAAAGATTAGATCACTCTGACTGACATTAAAAGCATTTAAAAAGAATAAAATGTTTAATTTCAACTGTACTTAATTATTATAGTATATATATAAAAAAAATGGTAATTAGTAAAAAGCTGTACTGTCTTATGAAGTTACTGGATCGTTAATACGATTCGGTAACCGAAACATGTGTAATTAAGCAGATAAAACGTAAATAATTATATATATATATATATATATATATATATATATAATATATATAATATATATATTATATATATATATATGGGCGGCCTGCTAGTATATATATATATATATATATATATATATATATATATATATATATATATATGTATATGTGTGTGTGTGTGTGAGTGTGTGTGGCAGAAAAACATTGGTACCATCGGTTTCAAGCCTTACATAAGAGAGACCAATTAATGGTAAGTAATGTTAGGTTCTCGTTAGTCATATAGTTTTCTGTTTATCTTTCTCAGAAAAAAATATTTTATCTAATAATGTTCATTTCTATATATTTTGTTTTAATATTAATGTTTTAATAAATTTTTCAATTATTTATTCAGTATATTTGAGTAAATATATGTTTAATTTATTTTGTTTAATTCATTTTGTATTATTCTGGTCTTAATTGCTATACCTCCCGGTCTTAATCGGTTATTTCTGATAGATTTAAGGGAAGTAATTAATGGATCTTTTTTAATTAATTAATCTTTTGATCCCCATTTTTTTTATTTTTATTAAAGGTGGTTAACTCATGACTCCCTGCTTTTTTACGCTTTTAATTTTGATTAGTTAAAAGTTTAAAGTTTTAAGTATTCCACATGCTATTATTTTATTTTTATATTTGGTTACTATATATCTGGATAAGTTTAAATGATATCAGGTTCTAAGTGACCTTATAGTTAGTGTATTCCCATATAAATTATTTTTTATTTAATTTACTGAATTTTGATGTCGAGACCTTTTTAAAAACAATTACCGACCTATGTAAATTCACTACCCTAAAGATCCTTCTATATTTGAATTCTTTCTATATTGAGTTTTATATATTTGAGTTTATATATAATATAATATATTATATTTTCTTATATCTTTGTTTATTTTTGGAATATGGCATTCGTTTATCTAGCTCTTTGGTTAAGTTATTTATTTATTTTATTTTGTTTGTTTTTTGTTAGCTAATGTTGGTTTGGCTGGTATTTGATGTTTTCTGTGAATCCACTCTTTTTGGAGCGCCTCATTGTAATAGGGGGCTGCTTCATTGAAGATATCAGCATTTGATGAGAGCGCTGAGATTCTTTTGCTGATATTGGAAACCATGTTCTTAAAAATTGTAGGAGGTGACAGGATCCTTTGTTTATGTAACTATATATATATATATATATATATATATATATATATATATATATATATCAACGCGACGGTTGTAGGTTCGATCAATGGCTGGGGAAAGGTGTATGTCTAGCCGCACTGATGAGTTCTGATACAACGAAACACTTCTGTATGTGGATGTCAAATATATATATATATATATGTAGTAAGTTATAAAAATATTTGCGGCAATTAAGCTTATAACTTACTACCTAGCTCTACCTATGTATTGAGCACTGCTGAAGTAAATACTTAAAGTTTATGCATAAAATTATACTTTCGTATATTAATTTATGTAATTAAATGAAGTGGTCATATATATATATATATATATATATATATATTTGTGTGTGTGTGTCTTAAGTCAGTTTTCACGAAAGAGGGCGTGAGTATTTCTTGTTTACACCAATATATTTTGTTCCATTGTGTTGCAAAGTTCGTGCCAATGTTAATTTCGTTTAAATATTACTTTCTATTCTTGCATTAATTTTTGTACTTGCGCTAATTGTGCTATAATTGTGCTAAGCTATTAAAAACGTGTTATATTCGATTCTCGTGTTTATCTCTCCTTTTTAATTAGGAAAGATCTGTTTATATCGAAAATCATGAGAGTTGTAATGACCTAATCGATTCCAAATTAAACAAACAACAAAAGAACGCGCTTTTAAAACCCACAGCTAAAATGTAAAGAGAAAACAAAACAAATAAACATATAAACTGATATGTGTTTCTATTCTTAAATGAATACAATTTACGTTGAATCTAAAAGTGTTCTCCAAATCAAGTCATGATGGTAGTTCATTTATTAGCCTCTCTTGACCCGTTTCGAATCCTGTTAAATTGTTTTATTTAAACCCCAAAATACGAGATCTTATCCTTAAGGTAAAAAACGTGTGACTCTAACAAATTACTTTAAAATGGTGATCGAAAGGATGTTTTTACAGAAGTTTACACCAACGCTTATTTTAAGCACGGAACTGAGTACGATTTAAAATTTTATTCCCTCCAAATCGAATTAGATTAACTTCAAATTAAAAAAAACACAGCTCAAATTTAAATTAATAGAGTTCTACTTCAAATTAAAAATACGGTTCTTCAAATTAACAATCCCATGAAATCTTAATATAATAAACAGGTTCAATCTCAAATTAAAACGACTACAACTCATATAAAAATGAATATTAAACGGAAAATCACTAAATCTTAAAGTAAACCAACTAGAATTGAAATTAAGAGAGAAATAGATAGATAGATAGATAGATAGATAGATAAAAAGAGAGAGAAAGAGATAGAGAGAGAAAGAGAAACATACAAGTAGATAGATAGATAGATGGATAGAGAGATAGATAGATAGATAGAGAGAGAGAGAGAGAGAGAGAGAGAGAGAGAGAGAGAGAGAGAGAGAGTACCTTCCATCCCTTAGGATGGCCTAAACTGCTGAATATTTTCTCTCCCTTTTTTTAAAAAATCCTTTTCCGTTATTTTTTTTCGTCTAAATTCTTTCTTTATATTGTTTCATTTTTTAAAAATATTTTTTAGTGTTTATTTATTTGTTTCTATATTAATAAAATAAACTTGCCTTTTCCTATAGAAACTCCAGTCACCATAGGTAAAATAACAGAACACTTCCAATGAAATAGTATTAACCAAGGTCATCTAGCATGTTTCTAGAAATTCTTCATTCAATATTTGTTTGCTATGGTGCCATTTTTTAGACGGAAATAATTGTTCCTATTTTGTTATATATAGAGATAATTATATCGCTTCTTGAAAAAGTAAGTTCTTAAAAGTCAAACACTGTCTTGGAAACAAAAAGCGGTGGGCTGGCCCTATGCGAGATTGCGATTTCTAGTCGCTCGACCACTACAGATCATTAACGTTATGCCCGTATTTTACTTTATAAATGTTAAATTTCCGTTCATTCTTGTAGCAGTTAATGGTGGCTCAGGGGTAGCGTTCCCTAATAAAGAAGTCAAAGTGGCTTAGTGGTGAGATTCGAATCCTTCGACCAGCATACGACACACTAGTGTTTATAAGTATAAAAATAATTATTTATAATTTATCTCTATCTCTACAATTATATAAATAAACTTTGTTTGTGTGTGTGTGTGTGTGTGTGTGTATGTGAGTTCGTTTCTTATAGACTCCGAAACGGTTGAACAGATTTTCTTCACAATTTACAGAACTTTAGTGCATAAGTCTGGGAGTTATCTTAGTTAAGTTTTGTCTAAGAATATCCCCGATAATTACCGATAATCTATAATCGAAGCGTTATTTTAATTGATTTATCATCGGTAAAGCCATTTTCACTGTCATCGCTTGTCAACAATGATAAAACAACGGGTCGTGAAAATTCTAGTTTTTTTCTTATTATTATGTGGTCTGTAGATTTAAACTCCGCACGTAAATTTCTTAATTTCTTTTTCATTAACTGTAAAGACGTTTATAAGATTTGAAAATTTAAGGGTTTTTTTTTGCATGACCTGGTCTGTAGCTGCACGTACATTTCTTAATGTTTTTTCGTTAACTGAAAAGAAGTTTATATAAAATAATTTTATAAAAGAAATAGTAGGTTCTCTAGAGTGCAATGTAGAATAAGATATATTTTGGACTAAGTTACTGCATGGAGACATGTGAAGCTTCCCCATGGGCGATTTTCACGATATATATATATATATATATATATATATATATATATATATATATATATATATATATATATATATATATATATATATATGGGCGATTTTCGCGATATATATATATATATATATATATATATATATATATATATATATATATATATAGTAGAATCCCGGGATACTGTGACCCTAGGATACGTTTTTTCAGGCCCTTGATTACGGTATTTTTCCTTCCTTACGGTGTTATTTATATAGTTTTTTTGATTATATATATACGTGTGTGTCTAACTGTGTCGCATATATACTTGAGAATCCAAACAATGAAAAGAATATGCTGTTGTCATAGCCCTTTTAATCATACAAGAGCACTAGCTTATACCGCCATTACAACGCACAAATCCGCAAACAAATATCACAGAAAATCGTTCTCTTCACTACATCTCGCGTAAACGCAACTATACTATTTAATAATAAAAATGATATCTACAGACTTTCAAAATATCACATCAGAGAAGAAAATATAATCTGATTTTCGTTTTTCGTCGGGGCAAGAGTTGCTTCCCTTGTTAATTTTACCGTTCAATTCATTCAAAAATGAATAAACAAACGTCAGAACTTTGTAGTCTATTAATCGCAAGACTTTGGGGGTCTGTCTCCAAGACTTTTGCCCATCCTGACTAATCTGTCTGGCCGCCAGCCTCTGTTTCTTGACACCCATTATAAGTCAACCTGTTAAGTAAGATTTGTTTAGTTTCAATTTATTTGTTTAGTGATGTTAATATTTTCGACCTGACCAACCAGATTTTTATTGACAATCATATTCTCCTGTTAATTTTGTACTTTGGACCTATTGACGGCACAGACAAATGACTATTTCCGCTTTATCATTTTTTTTTTCAAATTTATTCTTTATTTTCTTGTCCCTTTAAGTCATCGTGCTGATTTTTCAGATTTTTATTCTCGTCTCGCCACTGATAACATTACATAGGCAAACTATCAGAACCGATATCAAGATATATTACCCACATACTTAAACTTTTTATTTACTAACATCTCTAAATATATTAAAACTATCATCAACATCCACAAGTAACAAAATACTTACACCACTAAATGAAACACTATTAATGACCATGAATAACTCAGTCAGTATCCAATAAAGTTATCTAAGTCCACAAAAAAAAAGGTTTATGATAAATGAAATAATCAAATACAAGACATATTAGATTTAATAGTTTATTTTAATATACTCCAACATGTTCTTGTTAAATCACCAGAATTAAAAAAAAAACATTAGGTCTGGTCAGTACCAGATGAGGGACCATTTATGAATACCATGCGCTGTGTGTTGGAAGACGTCGACACCTCCCCGCAGAAACTATAAAGCATAACGTCATCTCCCCTAACATGCGACTGTGGACCGCTTGTAAATTTGATATTTCCTAGACACTTCCTCCTTTGGGGGAAGCCTGTTTAATCCGTATGTGTGTCGTTAGCTATATCTTAATGTATAATAAATTTCGTTTCAAGAACCGATACTACCTACAAATCGGAGGTAGCAATATGGATACGAAAAATAATGAACAACTATGAAAATATAAGATTTATTTCTACAGGGCCTTTTGGCCAAGATCAAAGTGTAGTATCTGTTCCGGCAGATGCTGCACTTAAGAGAATTTGTACCAGTCAATGGAGAGGAAACCCTCTATACTGGGACAATTATTATTTTTGGTAACCAGAGTGCCCCCTTTTTGCCTACTTTTAGGGGAGCTGGTTTTTACCTCACATTAAAAACGGCCTTGTGCCTAATTTGCTCAGTGGGGGAGCAAATAAATACCATCTGTTCCGGCAGATGCTGCAAGCAAAGACTAGCTATGACTAGCAAAGACCATATGTGGGGGTAACCCCACATATCTGAACTTGGTCAAGGTAGGGATCACCCTACGACCACAGTTACTATCCAGCTCCCATTTCCCACCTCTCGGGAGCAGGATCCCCCTTTCCCTCCCCCCTCCCTCTCTCTCCACATTAAAAAACGGCCTTGTGCCTAATTTGCTCAGTGGGGAAGCAAATAAATACCATCTGTTCCGGCAGATACTACACTTGAGATAATTTGTACCAGTCAATGGAGGGGAAACCCTCTATACTGGGACAATTATTATTTTTGGTAACCAGAGTGACCCCTTTTAGGGGAGCTGGTTTTTACCTCACATTAAAAACGGCCTTGTGCCTTATTTGCTCAGTGGGGGAGCAAATAAATACCATCTGTTCCGGCAGATGCTGCACTTAAGATAATTTGTACCAGTCAATGGAGGGGAAACCCTCTATACTGGGACAATTATTATTTTTGGTAACCAGAGTGACCCCTTTTAGGGGAGCTGGTTTTTACCTCACATTAAAAACGGCCTTGTGCCTAATTTGCTCAGTGGGGGAGCAAATAAATACCATCTGTTCCGGCAGATACTGCACTTAAGATGATTTGTACCAGTCAATGGAGGGGAAACCCTCTATACTGGGACAATTATTATTTTTGGTAACCAGAGTGCCCCCTTTTTGCCTACTTTTAGGGGAGCTGGTTTTTACCTCACATTAAAAACGGCCTTGTGCCTAATTTGCTCTGTGGGGGAGCAATTAAATACCATCTGTTCCGGCAGATACTGCAAGCTATGACTAGTTATGACTAGCTATGACTAGCAAAGACCAGATGTGGGGGCAACCCCACATGCCTGACCTTTAACCAGCTCCCATTTCCCACCTCTCGGGAGCTGGTCCCCCCTTTCCCTTCCCCCTCCCTTCACTCCTCACATTAAAAATTGGCCTTGTGCCTAATTTGCTCGGTGGGGGAGCAAATAAATACCATCTGTTCCGGCAGATACTGCACTTAAGATGATTTGTACCAGTCAATGGAGGGGAAACCCTCTATACTGGGACAATTATTATTTTTGGTAACCAGAGTGCCCCCTTTTTGCCTACTTTTAGGGGAGCTGGTTTTTACCTCACATTAAAAACGGCCTTGTGCCTAATTTGCTCTGTGTGGGAGCAAATAAATACCATCTGTTCCGGCAGATACTGCAAGCTATGACTAGCTATGACTAGCAAAGACCAGATGTGGGGGCAACCCCACATGCTTGACCTTTAACCAGCTCCCATTTCCCACCTCTCGGGAGCTGGTCCCCTTTTCCCTTCCCCCTCCCTTCACTCCTCACATTAAAAATTGGCCTTGTGCCTAATTTGCTCGGTGGGGGAGCAAATAAATACCATCTGTTCCGGCAGATACTGCACTTAAGATGATTTGCACCAGTCAATGGAGGGGAAACCCTTTATACTGGGACAATTATTATTTTTGGTAACCAGAGTGCCCCCTTTTTGCCTACTTTTAGGGGAGCTGGTTTTTACCTCACATTAAAAACGGCCTTGTGCCTAATTTGCTCTGTGGGGGAGCAAATAAATACCATCTGTTCCGGCAGATACTGCAAGCTATGACTAGCTATGACTAGCAAAGACCAGATGTGGGGGCAACCCCACATGCCTGACCTTTAACCAGCTCCCATTTCCCACCTCTCGGGAGCTGGTCCCCTTTTTCCCTTCCCCCTCCCTTCACTCCTCACATTAAAAATTGGCCTTGTGCCTAATTTGCTCGGTGGGGGAGCAAATAAATACCATCTGTTCCGGCAGATACTGCAAGCAAAGACCATATGTGGTGGCAATCCATCATATAAGACCTTGGTCAATGTAGGGGCAACCCTTCATACCAATTGTCACTATCCAGCTTCCCTACTCCCTGGGGAGTTGGTCCCCATTTCCCCTTCACTCCTCACTTTAAAAATCGGCCTTGTGCCTAATTTGCTCAGTGGGAGAGCAAATAAATACCTCAAAGTGTAGTATCTGTTCTTCAGATGCTGCACTTCCATTTCTTGTTTTCTGTCGGTGGAGGATCAGTCCTTCACGACTGAGACAATTTTTTTTATTTTTGTACCTTTTCTCCACGTTAAAAAACGACCCTGGTGTCTAACTCTGTCCCGTGGGGAGGCATTGTAAATAGGTACAGGGATCATTGTGCAGGACGTCTGCTCGTCTTATCATCGGCTTTACTTTCTCATCAGTTTACTCTCGATAGCTTCCCAGTGAGTTCTAATGCATATGTTCCGACCACTTAAGCCGCCATTTCTTCATCTTGCTCTCGACCACCGCAATGACGAAATATATTCATACGTATATATTAGACATAAAATTAAGTAACAACTATACCTTTAGACCAATACACGATTTTAGATATACAGATGCTACTTTGGCTTACTTTGGTACAATATTATAAACGTTTACGAAGCCACGAATAATTACTACCAAACAGCGGAAATTCATTCACACACTTCCGGTCCATTCGTAGATGTAATACTCCGATCCTAGATTAGTATATTATCGACTTTAATATATGTATAAAACATACAACCAACTACAACTTCTTAACTACTAAAATGACCATCATCTTAATCTTTAAAAATCTATTATATACTAGCAGGGGCATCAGGCCTTGCTTGATCGTAAAATACGCTTAATTATATTTTGATTCATGCAGATTTCGTATTTATTACCACGGAGCCAATTCTCTATTAAATTATAAATACTATATTGCGCCTAATATATTGTACTGATTTCAAAAGTAAAAAAAAAAAAATGACTTGAGTGCTATCAGCTAAGGTTCGAAACCAAAACATTTAGTGCGCCAGATATGTTCCCTACAATTTCAGTTATCAACAGAAAGATAAGAAAGATTTCAAATTAGACCACTTCAAGCTATGAATAAATTTGCGCATGCGCAAAAGTAATATAAATAAGTCGGGAAGTGTAAAGGAATATCCGCATTTCAATTTGCCGTCATATTTCTGTACGCGTTATTCATCCATCCAAACAAAGATTTTACTCGTTATAAACCATCCTTGGTGTGTGATTACTATTTGCTGTTAATTTCAGTGTTATGTGAGCAGTAGTTTTAGAGTTTACCGGTTAAATATTTTCACACATACATGCATACATACTAGTGTTGAGAAGATTAATCGTAATTGGAATCGGGAATAGGAAAAATCGGAACTTTTTAGAGTATCGGAATCGGAAAGTTTGTGCCTACTTTCCGATGTCAAAAACGATTCTTTTAATTGATTGTCCTTTCTATTTGATTTTGTTTAAAACAAAATTTTCCACGGTTGATACTAATGATAAAATAATAAATATTCATTGATTTTAAACTAACAGTAAATCTAAAACCTATAGAGCATCCTCACAAGTGTAGTTTAGTTATCCACATAATGAATTTCAAAAAACCTTTTCTGAAGTGAAATGTTTGAGTTTCATATCAAAATTTTTATTATTCTAAGCAATATATATATTCTAATATCTCTCTCTCTCGCTCTCTCTCCCCCCCCTCTCTCTCTCTATATATATATATATATATATATATATATATATATATATATATATATATATTAAGATGTGTTTTTACGGTAATCAGGAAAAATAACAACTCTATATTTACATATTATAAAGAATGGGAATCGAAATCGGTAATTGTATCAGAATCATGAAAATACTGAAATCGGACCATTACCAATACACACATACATACATACATACATACATCTACTGGGTTATTTATATAGATAATATTAGCATACGTATCAAACGTATTTTCTCAGACATCTAAGATTATAATTACCTCCTTAATAAATTAACTCAATTCAACCAGAGCCGATACCATATCAACCTGATCAAATTTGTCACGAATAAAACGGTATTTAAAGACAGACAACGATTTCCTTAAATATAACCACATAGCTATACTTTCTATACACAGTCATTGGATGATTGACAATATTTGACATGATTGAAAATAAAAGAAAAATATATGACAATGATTTTTAACCTTATTGCTAACCTTAAGTCCGAGTCTCAATACGAAATAATAGACAGAAATGGTGGATTGATAAACATGATATCCGTAGACCAGTCCTCTATCTGTATAAAAGGCAGATACGTCAAACGATAGAGTACAACTGCCGTATATAGGGGGAGGAGGGGTTAATCTCAGAGCACTCGCTCTTGCCTTGACAGTGTACAAATTAGTTTCTAATGGCGGGTATCTTTTCTCTTCACTAAATCCTCTTTCGTACAGAATAGATGTTGCTAACCTCTTTATATCGTATAATTACGTCCACAGTAGGTGTTCCACGGAAGTCCAATTCTTGACCCCTCCCAGAAAAAAAAAAACATTCACAGCAGGAACTCACATTGCTCTAAATACATCACTGAACTTTTCTTTCTCTTTCAGTGTACTAAAAACATACATAACTATCATCTACAAAATTACTTTCCTAGAATATCCCATCTGTGGAGTAATACCACTTCTCGACTAACTACAATACTACTTCCCAACTGACTACAACATGATCATCTTCAAGTATAATATAAACAAATACTTGTCGAGCCGTCTTTTTGGATAATCAATTCCATGAATTTAAATTTGTTTTCAACGCGTCCCTGTCATATTAAAGAACCTGCTGTTGTCTTATATGTTGGACATTTCGGCTTGTGTGGTAAAAAAATTTTCAAATGAACTTGTGATGTTAGACTGTGTAAGGTGTTAACTTTGGTCCAAATCGCCTGTACCTTTTTTCATCAGATTAATTCGATTATCGATACTTATCAAGGACATTCCGATATAAAAACTGTCTAAGAATACTGCCAGGCACATGAAATACCTTCGTGTGAAATTTCATAAAAATTAGCCAAGCCATTTTCGAGCCCATAGGAAACGAACTCACACGCGAAAACTCACAAAGTATATATATATATATATGCACAAAAATAACTACCCAGATTTTCAAAATGCGCGACCACGCGTCACCTATCCGGCTTCATAAAAATCCCGCAGTTAACAACATCACGTGGACTTTTCATCGAACTATCATGTCGAGGAAGAAGGGGGGGGGAGAAAGATTGATAAAGGAGTCTTACTCGGAAATATATTTCTTTAAAAATAAACACCTTTATAAAAAAATTTCGCGTTGCTGTTTTGGCTTCAAATGTATTTATACATGTTTTATTCTTCAAATTTCACTCAACGCTTCTAACGGATATACACAAAAATAACTACCCATATATATATATATATATATATATATATATATATATATATATATATATTATACTTAGCTATGGATATACCTATTTTCGAAACTTAGTGAAAACAAACAAACTAAAAAGAAACACTTCTATTGGATTTTGAATTTCTTTCCTTGTAGAGGGCAAATGACTCCTTTTGGAAAACAGTAGGGTTCTTTTTATTGGTCTGTTTTTTGTTTGTTTGTTTTTTTTGCGAGATCCTGTTTGCACTTTGTGAAATGTTTGCAGTTGACGTAAGGGTTTTGCAACCGTCAAACAGAGTGGATTACCAGGAAATAGATAGATCCATTCATCATTAATCGCTTTTCCCACGTCAACACCCACCAACCACCTGGTTGCTAACGATGTGCTTAACTAAATTGAAAGTAAAAAAAAAAAAAAAAAAGATACAAAGAAGTGCCGAAAAGAATCTTACCTTTGTTTTGATTTCTGTTACTAAGCAACATTTTAAATAAGGTGCTCACTGTTTTTTTTCCTGTTACACTTTTCGCCCTCAACCTCACAAGCAATGATATTAATGCGTGTTTCTGTATGGTGTAATCGCCTGGGCATACAAGTTGTTATATCACCGAAGTTAAGCAACGTAAGTATTTGACGGGTGACGATTTGAAAATACCAGACAGTGTAAGTTGCATTTAGATATGGGTAAATAGCGTCGCCAACCCAGTGTCTAGCGTAGTGACTATGACAGACACCTATAAGATGCAAGGAAGCTAAGGACGGGTTTCTGCACTAGAAGTGATCAAACATCACCATCCCACAATTATGATACTGACAATAATTCAGTGGGGTTAATGTAGTAACTATACGGTTGTCACAATACCACACACACACACACACACACACACACACACACACACACACAAATCTCTACTCTTGCATAAAGGGGCTTTGTCTGTGTGTCTGTGTGTTTGCATATCTGATGATGTACATATTTTAGAGTGACCCAACAAACAGCAAAATCCCACCCCTCACTGTTAAGGTACTTAGATCCCGGAAAGCATTCTAATTACTCACAGTTCACTTTCTCAAATTTGAATCTCCTTCACAGCCAAACTGTGAAAAGTGCTTGGCCTTGTGCCTAAATTTTTTGATCATTTTCCCAATTGCATTTTTTTTTCTTGTGAATAAAAATTTTAATATCTCAAAATGTAGTATCTGTGCTTCAGATGCTACGCTTCAATTTTTATTGTTTTCTGTCAGTAGAGGAGAAATCCTCAGGACAGAGACAATTTTAATTTTTGTTCCTTTTCTCCGCGTCGAATAACGACTCTGGTGCCTAACTCTGATGCCTAACTCTGTCCCATGGGGAGGCAAAGTAAATAGGAACCATTATGCCGATGGGAGGGTGATGTTGAGTGTTTGGTAGTGGTTTCTGTATCAGCTTCTTGCTCAATATATTAAGATTATGACAGAAATATTTACAGCTCTTTATGTATATTCGTTACCATGATTAATCCTACGTTTGAGCTGTGTTTCACATTTTCTTTTCTTCGTAGCTGGGATGCATGTGGGATAAATCAACGACTACAAACGACGAGCGATTTCTAGGATGCCAGGTTTTACATAGAAAATTAAAGTCACGTCTAAAAATTGAGCATGTGAGATTCTTAATTAGACGATGAGAATATTTGATGCTTGATCGATAATAATCAAATTCATAAAATTAATTTAATAACGAAAACTTAGAAAAGGTGAGTGGCGTGTCGTGTGTCTGCTAATTATTTTTTTTATCAAGTTTTCTAAGTATGACACTTGTTTCGTGGTCGTTGCACTGTTAATACTTAAATCGTAAGTATTCAGCCTTTCAAGTACTTAGCTGGGTGTTTTCTGGGTTTCATAATGATTTCAATGTGTTGTAGCTGGTTCTTCTTTGATGACGCATTTGTTGTTTATTTCAACCGCCGGACTTTAGACGTGGAGACTTTTTAAAACTCTCTTTCAAGTTCGTTATGAGACAGAATATTGCACTGGATCTAACAATGTTGGTTGCCTTTAAACAGATACTGTGATTACATTTGCATTTATTTTATAAAAGGTGGTTATGCGTGTGCAGAAACTACATTAGGTATAACCAGAAATGTAATACTTTTTCAGCATTGTTTGGCGAGAATATAGACACATTTGATTTTTAATATTCAATCTTTTGGTACTTACCAAGAGTTCAAAATTTAGACTAATTATACTTCTCCATCGACTTCTGGCCTGAAACTCGAACTAAAATATGCTCTCTTGATCTGTTCTTGGTTGGAAGGAAAATAGTTCTTAATTGCGAAGGGAAAAGCTTAGGAAGAGAACAGAGAACAGAGGTGGGTAAGAGGAGAAAGGAGGATATATATATATATATATATATATATATATATATATATATATATATATATACCAGCAGGGTGAGCTGACGTTGCCCAGGATTAAATGATGACCAACGAATGTTTCACACTCCCATATTTTTATTGTCATCGAATCAAAATCGATGCAATAACCGCCTGCTCTAATTAGGAGATCCATCTCGATCCACCGAGGAAGTGTCACATGTCTCTCGCAGTGAATAAGTTCACAATATATTATAGTCTACATTGCACTGTAAATAATCTACTATTCATTTTATAAATTTTATTTTTATATATAATGGCTTGCATTAAAGTTTAAAATGCGAAAGTATCATGCTTCAATTATGCTCTAAACATAAACATTCATTTCGAACGCGCCTTTGTCATATCAAAGAATTTACTGTTGATTTTATATGCGTGGCATTACTAGTTATGCGGTGATAATGACCTGAATTTAATTTTGAAATGAAAAATCTAAGTATCATTGTGAAATTGTGCTTTAAACAGAAACATTCATTTCAAACGCGTCCTTTACATTCCAAAGAACATGTTTGTTTTATATCTTGGGATTTTCGATTTGTGTGGTAATAAAACTTATTTGAAGCACTTTTCATATTAGGTTGTGTAAAATGTTCACTCTGGTCAAAATCGCCTGTTTTTTCTTTCATCGGATTTTTTTCGATTATCGATTATCGATAATTATCGAAAACATTCCGATACAAAACCTATCTAAGAACACTGTCAGAAACATAAAGTACCTTCATTTGGAATTTCATAAAAATCGACCCAGTTGTTTTCGAGTTCATAGGGAACGAACTTACAGACACACAGGCACAAAGACAAAGTTTCTTTTTATATCGAATATATATATATATATATATATATATATATATATATACACTTGTGCCCGATATTATTCATACCCCCCTTTGAAAATTGAGTTTATTAGGTGTAACTTTGTAAGAATTTATTGTTTACGTCCATATTGATACATATTCTTAATAAACCTCTTCTGATCATTTTCGTCATTTTAAAATCTCGGGATACTTGTAATAAAAGAAATATACAGCTATTTATAAAATGTGCAATGTTCAAAAATAATCATACCCCCTTATTTTTTCAGTATTAATCGAGTTTCTGACTGTTTGTTTCCTGTTTGATTCTTATTTTGAATGCTTTTATACAACCTTTGATTAATTTCATTTCGTTTTTTGCATTTTTCAGAAATTAAAATGATATCAACTGAAAACCAATAAAAGAATAAAAATTATTAGAATGGGGAAGAAAAAAGAGCTTAGTAATGATCTTAGGACTAAAATTGTGAATTCACATAAGGATGGTTTAGGTTACAAGTCAATTTCCAAGAAATTTGAGGTCCCTACAGAAACAGTACAAAGCATCATCAAAAGATTCCAGAGCCACCACACAACAAACAACTTGATTGGTAGAGGAAGGAAAAGGAAACGGTCTGCTAGAGCCACCAGGAATATTGTAAGAAGTGTTAATGCAAATCCAACTACAACTACTAAGGACATTTTAGAAAATCTGGAGTCTTCTGGCATAAAAATATCAAGGCAAACATTGCAAAGGACTCTGCATGAAAATGGTCTGAAAGGAAGAAGACCAAGAAGGACTCCATTGC